>NC_051209.1:22708043-22854466 GCF_015220075.1 Falco rusticolus | reverse complement strand
TGGGTGAAAAGAGTCATAATTCAAATTGTGTGATGTTAATTGGTATATAACACTGTATATTGTCATTTTATATGCTTGCGACACCCATCTCTGCCATTCTGGATTTGGAGATCTGAACTTCCTTCCAATTGCCACATTAATGAAGATGTACTTTGATGAAAGCTGACAAGTGCAGCAGTTATAGTCAGAACTGGCTCAACATGCAACAAACCAATACCTTGTGCCATCTCCCCTGCCTAGAAAGACTTTATGACAGATGGAGCCCAACGTCATGGACTAACGACAACTGAAAAGACTTTTAGAGGGATGGTCCATAGACTAAGGGAATAATGTCTGTGTTATATCAAAAAACAGGAAAGGTGATAGTGTATTGGAAGTGTGTGCTTGAGGTAAATGGTATGGAATAAGGGGTGGGTACTGTCCTGGTTTTGGCTGGGTACTGGTAATTACTTCTTAGTCACTCATATAAAGCTGTGTTTTGTATTTACTGTGAGAATAATGTTGGTACACACTGATATTTTTAGTTGTTGCTAAGTAGTGTTTATATTAAGTCGAGTACTTTTCAGCTTTTTAGGCCTTGCCAGTGAGAAGCTGGAGGGGCACAAGAATTGAGAGGGGACACAGCTGGGACAGTTGACCCAAACTGGCCAAAGGTATATTCCATACCATGTGACGTCATGCTCAGTATATAACCTGAGGGAAGAAGAAAGGGCGAGGGGACACACGTTCAGAGTGATGGCGTTTGTCTTTCCAAGTAACCGCTACATGTGATGGAGCACTGCTTTTCTGGAGATGGCTGAATACCTGCCTGCCAATGGGAAGTAGCAAATGAATACCTTAGTTCAATTTGCTTGAGTGTGCAGCTTTTGCTTTACCTATTAAACTGTCATTATCTCAACCCACAAGTTTTCTCACTTTACTCTTCTGATTCTTCCCCTATCCCACTGCAGGAGGGTGAGCAAGCAGCTGTGTGGTGATTGGTTGCCAGCTGGGGTTAAACCATGACACCTTGTCTTGATGATAGAGAAATGAACTGCATAGTTTAGTGTATGTTTTTGATCCACAGTGGAAGCAGACCATTAAACTAATGCTCCTATGTGCTAACATTCTTTTTAAAGGTACTTTGGGTTTTCTGACTTCTTTGCTGGAAACAAATACAATTCTAATGCCTAGATATCTAAAATCCTCACAAGCACTTCTGCCTATGAATAAGCCTTTTCTTTCCCTTTCAGTAAGGTGGAAGGCTTGGGAACAAGAAACTTCAAATTGAACAGTAGGACTGAACTAGCCTTTAGCACTGGGAAATGAGCTGCACCGCCCAGAAGAGAAGCTAAGCTGCCTTGGATGTCACATTGCATTAGTACCTTGCTTGTCCTATAGGGAGGGCAGTGTCCCTCCACTACCTGAGTATTCTGCCTACCTCCAGCCCATAATTCCTCTCCACATGGTTCATTCTGCACTGTCAGCTCAATTCAAAGCAGGCTGGGGTGCAGTGGGAGCACTGTGGGTCTGGGGATGCCTTTAAGGACACTGGTAAGCAGGTGGATGCAGCAGCTGTAGAGCAATCCCAGACTTCTGGCAAGTAGATGGAGCAGTAAAGGGGGAACCCACACCAGATGGGCAGCAGGTGAAGAGGGCAGCAGGAAAACAGCACTTTGTATTCAACTTGACATTAACTACATTTGTTGGAACTCTGCATGGCTCCTAAGATTTTAAGTGTTAAGTTACAAATATTTGTTTAAATTCTGAGAATAGCTTCCTCTAATGAGTGAAGACTGGGTGGGTGAGACAGCCTTCTCCCATCCTTGAACTATGAAACTTGGCCATGACCTAGTTTTGTGTGTAGATATGAATTGGTGGTTCTTCAATTTCTACAGATTTATCCATGCTTTCTAGGAAAGTCCTTAGAGACATTAAAATATTGCTGACTTTCTCAATAGCTCTATTGTGTGGAGTTTTTCTTTGTGGTGTTTGCTGTGATGCCCAGATGTTATAATTTATTTAGTCTGATTACTTCTAATTACTCCTTCCTATCTGCATTATCTTGCATTTGACCACTTCATGTAGCCCTGCTGCCTAGTTGTTTACTTTTGTAAGGTCTCATTGGACCATCTCAACATTCTCTATGATGACTAATTTAAGTGATTGTGCTGTATGCAAATTTTTCCCACCCTGATTCCCAGAACACTAATAAAGAGAACAGTGTTCCTAGTACAGGAACATGAAGAATCCCACTCTTCTTTTCAACATGACAGAAGTCCATCATGTTGAAAACTGACTACTAGTCTTTTTTCTTCAGTCGGTTAACTGATTCTGAATTCCTGGCAGCATTTTAACCATTATGCCTCTATCACTTGAATTTCAAGTCTCTTGTAAGTTATTTTGTCAAAGGCTTCTCAAAGCCCGAGTAAATTGCCTATGGTGACTACATTATTTCAATTCTCAAGTAAAACTATTGGATGAGGGATAGATCTTCCTTTTTAGAAGGTGATTTCCTACAACATATCTTGTTCAGTTATCTGGTTTATAATGTTAATTATTTTAAATTGCTTCCTATTGTTTTTCCTGATACTGAATTAACACCTAGACAGTAACTTCCAGGGCCTTTTTAACCTTCAGAAGATGAAACTTGGAGTCCTTCTAAAGTTTGGATCTACAGTTTCAGACTGTTTCAGGTGTATGTGGCAAGGTTTTGGTAGTGGAGGATGCAGCAGGAGTGGCATCTGTGAGAAGTGACCAAGGGCTACCCTCTGCCAGACACAGCTGGTTCCAGCAAGTTCTGCAATGGCCCCACTGTCACCGAAATAGGTAATCAAACATCTTAACACCAATAGAGTATTAAGAAGCAGGCACTCCTTTATTGCAGTGCTGAGTGCTCGGTGGCATCTCCACAAATCAAGCACACCTATGCAGTTTTCACTGTTACATTTATATACAAAATTACAAGGTCATACACTCCCAGTTGCAATGATTGGTTAGTAATTTGCATATAACTGTAATATTTACTGTGTCATCCTTTTCTGTTACTATGCTTGTGGAGGGGAAGGGTCTTCACCTGGACAAGGGTAGTCTTGACCTGTGGGTGTGATTTTTGGTATTATAATGAAGGTAGTTCACTTTAGGACACCTTAAAAGTAAGTCTTGTTGCCAAGTTGGATGGCCGGATATCAGCCTTGCCAAGCTGTCCAATAATTCATCCTATACACAATAGAACCTAGGTGCTCTGGTTATGGTCTATATTGTTATTATGGTCTATAGAATAGGGATTTCAGGTAACACAGTCTTGGATAACAAGCAGCACAGCAATTCATACGTCATTGGTTAATAGTGCTAACATAATTCTAACATGGAGGTTAACTCCTTAAATCAAGATGTTCCTATAGCTAACTGTTTCACAAACACAAAATATAGAAAGATTCAGTAAAACTTTAACACAGTTTGCAACAAGGGTACACTCTTCCCCATCATCAAGATGATTAACGAAGATGTTGAACAAGGCTGGACCCAAGGTTGACCCCTGGGGTACACTGCTGGTGACTGGCCTCCAACTACACTTTGTGCCACTGATCACTACCCCCTGGGCTCAGCCACTCAGCCAGCCAGTTTTCAGTTTACCTCACTGTCAGCTCATCCAGCCTGTACATCAACAGCTTCTCCATGCAAATCTTATGGGAGATTGTGTCAATGGCCTTACTGAAGTCCAGGTAGACAAAATGTTCTTATAACTAACTGTTACATAAACACAAAATATAGAAAGATTCAGTAAGATCTTAAGATGATCTGCAACACAGTGGTAGCTGGTGCCTCCACCAGACAGAGCTGCTGAAGGGAGAGGCTGCAGTGCAGACCTCAGGCTGCATGAAGTGCCTAGACTTTTTTCCTGGGCAAGGACAGGCAGCAGACCTGCCTGCAAAAGTTGTGCCAAGGTGGAGGACCTCCTGCCAGGAGGTGGCTAAACTGCAGGATGCAGTGAGAAGGCTGCACAAAATCAGAGATGCTGAGAAGGACTTAGCTGGTTCCAAGCACAGTCTGCAGTGTACCCACAGCCAAACAGCCAAAAATTCCCCACCGGTGCACACGGAAGGGAGGGGGGGCAATAACATGGAAGAATGGAAGATTGTAATGACAAGGACCTGCAGGAGGAAGAGACTTCCCCTGAAGCCTGAAGTGCCCTTGCAGAACCACTTCATTGCTCTGCAAACTGAAGAGGAACCATCACATCAGGAAGGATGCTGGAGCTGAGTAAGGCAACCCAATCTGCCTGTCATATAGCCAGCAACTAAGAAAAAGCAACAGGCAGTAGTGGTAGGCAACTCTCTTCTGAGAGGTATGGAGGCACCTATTTGCACACCTGATGCGCTGTCTAGAGAGGTGTGCTGCTTTCTGGAGGCTCATATCAGGCATGTTACCGAGACTACCAAGCCTACTACAGCCCACTGACTATTATTTGCTGTTGTTGTTTCATGAAGGCACCAGTGATACAGCCAGGAGCAGTCTGAGGGGCATCAAGGAGTACAGAACCCTGGGAGCAGCAGTAAGAGACTCTGGAGCACAGGTAGTTTTTTCATCAATCCTCCCAGTCAAAGGGAAAGGGTTTGAAAGGACCAGCCAATCTGCAAATCGACAATTGGTTACAAGACTGGTGCCACAGCCAGGGGTTTGGCTACTTAGACCATGGGACTTGCTTTGAGAAACCTGGTCTACTTGGGGCTGACGGGGTTCTTCTGACAGAGGGGGAAGAGCATCTTTGGTCATAGGCCTGCCAAGCCGGTGAAGAGGGCTTTAAACTAAAGTTGCCAGGGGAGAGGAACCTCAGTCCCTCCCACTCCTATGAGTTTGGTGCCAGTGCTAGCAAGAGATGCCCAGAGCCCAGAGAGGAATTGCAGGGCAGCAGGAGAGCACCTGAAGAGCAGCACAAAGAAATTCCAGCCATTCCAGCCAGTAAGTCAGCTTCATCGAGGGGCCCAACTTAAATGCCTCTATGCAAATGCATGTAGCATGGGAAATAAACAAGAGGAGTTAGAGACGTGCACATGCCTGCAGGGCTCTGATCTTGTTGGCATCACGGTGATGTGGTGGGATGACTCTTATGACTGGAGTGTTGAGATGGAAGGATATATGCTCTTTAGGAAGGAGAGGAAGGGGAGACAAGGAGGGAGTGTCACCCTCTATATCAAGAACCAGCTGGAGTGCATGGAGCTCCATCTGGGGATGGATGAGGAGCTGTCTGAGAGCTTATGGGTCAGGATTAAAGGGAGAGCAGGGACAGGTGACATTATACTGGGGGTCTGCTACAGGCCACGTGACCAGGAAGACTGAGCGGATGGGGCCGTCTATAGGCAGATAGGAGCTGCCTCACCTTCACAAGCCCTGGTCCTCATGGGGGACTTCAACCACCACAATATCTGTTGGAGGGACAACACAGCAGGGCATAAGCAATCCAGGAGGTTCTTGGAATGCATTGGTGATAACTTCCTTCTCCCAGTGCTAGAGGAATCAATGAGGAGACCTGCTATATCGGACCTTGTTCTCACCAGCAAGGAGGGGCTGGTGGGGAATGTGAAGCTCAAGGGCAGCCTTGGCTGCAGTGGCCATGAAATAGTGGAGTTCAAGATCCTTAGGGCAGCAAGGAGGGTGCACAGCAAGCTCACTACCCTGGACTTCAGGAGACCAGATTTTTGCCTCTTCAGGAATCTGCTTGGTAGAGTACCGTGAAATAGAGCCCTGGAGGGAAGAAGCGCCCAAGAAAGCTGGTTAATATTCAAGGATCACCTCCTCCAAGCTCAGGAGCAGTGCCTCCCAACAAAGATTAAGTTGGGCAAAAGAGCCAGGAGGCTTGCATGGATGAACAAGGAGCTCCTGGACAAAATCCAACACAAAAAGGAAGCCTACAGGGGGTGGAAGCAAGGATAGGTAGCCAGGGAGGAATACAGAGAAACTGCCCAAGCAGCCAGGGGATCAGGTTAGGAAAGCGAAAGCCCTGATAGAATTAAATCTGGCCAGGGGCATCAAGGGCAGCAAGAAAAAGCTTCTATAGGCATGTTGGTGATAAAAGGAAGACTAGGGAAAACGTGGGCCTTCTCTGGAAGGAAACGGAAGGCCTGGTTACCTGGGACATGCAGAACGCTAAGGTACTCAAGGACTTTTTGCCTCGGTCTTCGCCAGGAAGTGCTTCAGCCACACTGTCCAAGTCGCAGAAGGCAAAGGCAGGGACTGGGAAATGAAGAACCACCCACTGTAGAAGAGATCAGGTTCAAGACCGTCTAAGGAACCTGAAGGTCCACAAGTCCATGGGACCTGATGAGAGGCATGAGGTACTGAGGGAACTGGCAGGTGAAGTGGCTAAGCCACTGTCCATCATATTTGAGAAGTTGTGGCAGTCCCATGAAGTTCTCACAGACTGGAAAGAGGAAATGTAACCCTCATTTTAAAAAAAGGGAAATAAGGAAGACCTGGGAAACTACCAGCCAGTCAGTCTCACCTCTGTGCCTGGCAACATCATGGAGCAGATTGTCTTGAGAACTGTGCTAAGGTACATGAAAAATAAGGAGGTGATTGGTGACAGCAAACATGGCTTCACTAAGGGAAAATCATGCCTGACAAATTTGGTGGCCTTCTTTGACAGGGTTACAGCGTTGAGAGATCAGGGATGAGCAACTAATGTCATCGACCTGGACTTGTGCAAAGCATTTGACGCTGTCCTGCATGACATCCTTGTCTCTAAACTGAAGAGAGATGGATTTGATGGGTGGACCACTAGGTGGCTAAAGAATTGGCTGGATGGTTGCACTCAAAGAGTTGTGGTCAATGGCTCAGTGTCCAAGTGGAGGCCAGTGATGAGTGCCATTCCCCAGGGGTCGGTACTGGGACTGGCACTGTTTAACATCTTTGTTGATGACATGGATACTGGGATTGAGTGCACCCTCAGCAAGTTTCTGATGACATAAAGCTGAGTGGTGCGGTCGACACGCTGGAGGGAAGGGATGTCGTCCAGAGGGACCTTGACAGGCTTGAGAGGTGGGCCTGTGTGAACTTCATGAAATTCAACAAGGCCAAGTGCAAGGTCCTTCACTTGGATCAGGGCAACCTCCAGTATCAGTATATGTTGGGTGGAGAATGGATTGAGAGCAGCCCTGCAGAGAAGGACTTGGGGGTGCTGGTGGATGAGAAGCTCAACATTGCCTAACAATGTGCACTTGCAGCCCAGAAAGCCAACCAAATCCTGGGCTGCATCAAAGAAATGTGGCCATCAGGTCAAGGGAGGTGATTGTCCTCCCTCCACTCTGCTCTTGTGAGACCCCACCTGGAGTACTGCATCCAGCTCTGGGGTCCACAGCACAAGAAAGACATGGACCTTTTGGAGTGGGTCCAGAGGAGGGCTACAAAAACGGTCAGAGAACCGGAATACCTCTCCTATGAGGAAAGGTTTGAGAGAGTTGGAGTTGTTCAGTCTGGAGAAGAGAAGGCTCCGGGGAGACCTTTTTGTGGCCTTTCAGTACTTAAAGGGGATTCTAAGAAATATGGGGACAGACTTTGTACTAGGATCTGCTGCAATAGGACAGGAGGTAATGGTTTTAAACTAAAAGACAAATATGATAAGTGGGATACGATACATGAATGTTCCCTTGTTATTTTAAGGCAAAACTTTTCCATTATAAACCCACAACTTTCAAGCCTTACTTCCTTACTAGAATGAAAATTTGAGATTGCTAAGGAAACTGAATTATTCTCTGTTGCAGAATGGCTGTGTGATCATGGCCATGACTCCCTTAAAGAACTTTGTGAAACAAAGTTAGCGTAAGTTAGCTGAAGCAGGCCTTGCAGCTATGCTGAGGCATGCTGATAAGGAAGCTGAGAAAACACACTGACCTTGTGCCTAATGTTGTAAATAACTTTGAGGAATTCGCGTAGACAAGAGAGGAAAAAAAAATATGTAGCTAGCTATCCGCAGAAACCGCAAGTAGGAGGACGTATGAAAATGTAACCCTTTAGAGCTTAGCCAATCAGCAGACTTCGTTTATTGTACCTTACAGTCACCTTTTATGCCTTGTTATAATTAGCTCATACATATTACAAAAGTTAAGCTCATTATTGGTTAGTTGCCTAAATACCAAGCCCGCCCCTAGTTTCTCTTCTGTAGTTTTCTGTTCCCACCTGCAACATTCTTTTCCCACTGAAATCTTCCTGTTACTGTGTAACAAGAACAGCCAAAGACAGTGTATTTTTGCTTTACTTCAGATAAGCTGAGAACGATGTGCATTTTTGTCCAGCCAGCTGGACTATGTCTATGTGAACTTTTTCAGCTAGCCAGTTATCCACAATTCTCAAGTTGCTTTGCAAAATGAGGAGAAAAAAAGGGAAAGAATGCACACAAACTACAATTTATGCTCAAAATAACCAAATCATATTGTCCTATAAGGAGACAGTTCCTTTAGAATACCTAAAACCACTTTGAATAAGATTTTGTCCATTGTCGAAAAAAGTAATTTCATGCCCATAAGTCTTAGTAAAACAGAGACAACTTAGTAGACACTTATTTTCAATAATTTTCCTAGGATATTTTTTAAAAGTAAAAGCTTTTCCTGATCTCAGTTTCTCAAACTTTTTAGTCTTTAAACACAAGAGTGAAAATGTACCCTCTTTTTTTCACAGCAAGGGGGTGATTGCCTTTAATGCGACTTATGCCAACACCAATTTCTGATTATTTTTATTATGGTAGCATTGCAATGATCTCCCTCCATTTCACCTGGTCCAGACTAAGGCTGTATGCAGTGTGCACCTACTGAATAGAAATGCTGATATTAACAGAGGGAGTCTTATTAGCAACAGCACCAAAGACATAGAGAAGGGGAAAAAAAAACCCTAAGGAAGATTACAAGAAAATGTATAGGCTATGCATATGATTTTACTAAAATCCCGACAAAACTCACTACAGTGCTTCTTGAGTCATTAACAATTTGAAGCACTTCACAAAATTTGTAGCTCTTCAGTAATTTTGATTCCTTCTAAAGTGCTCATGCTCCAAACCATAAAGTATTTCTTAACCACTGCAAATATAAAAGGCACATCAAAATGATCGTAATCAGCTCCTTCAGTCTCAGGTGTGAAATTGTTCTTTATTTTTCCCTTGTAATTTCTGTTATTCACCAAGTCCAACAACAAAATAAAGTGGTCAAAAGGGCACAAAAAAATTTTCTACATTCCTGTTATGTAATCAAAAATTTAAAAATTGTGTATATAAAAATTTCAATTATCTTATGCGAGGCTGGATAAGCTATCAGACTTTTTGGGTTTTAATATCCACCCCATGAACAAAAAATCCATGAAGACTCTTAACAACACCCAGAGATATTTCCTTTAATAGTGAAATTGATTTATGGTGGGGAGAGGAAGAAGAAGATGCACACTGAGGCATGTTGTCTTGGGTACTGAAAGATATAACACAAATATGTGAGCTTAACATTTTTCCTACAACTCACCACACACACCAGAAAGCAGTATTGAATTGCCTAGGTCAGATGTTCATAACTAGAGTTTGTGTGAATAATAGATATCTCAGTTAGATCAATAAACCAAAGGAATGTAGTATGTTGGGAGGGGAAATTTCAGAATAATTCAAAGTAAAATGAAAATATTTTTAGCCCAATGAAAAAAGGTCAACTACAAAAAAGGAAAGCACTTATTTAAAAAGGAATGGGAAGGAGTATTTCAACTCCAGCATGGAAAAGAAACCCAACATTTTTTAAAAAATCACAGTTTTTGCCACAGTTACCCATTTAATCCACAATTATTTTTAGTCCCTTGAAGTGTTGCATTTTGGCTTTTTATTAAAACACTACTTCCCCTCATGTTGTTCACTACTGAAGTATACACACAACATGAAGTATACACGTTTCTGCATGCACTTTTATTACAAAAAAACCTCATGTTTGTGTCCTCCATAAGTGCAAAATTTTCTTTTTGAGGCCTTGTAGGCGCAATGCCTACACAAAACCCAATAGGCCTCAATTTCTGATTATAATATATAGTCTGAAGTATACCCAGTTTCCCAATTAGGAAAATACATACCTGAGAGCTAGGCTCAGTCACAATAGAGAGGGTGGACTAACCCATGGAGACAGGGGGCAGCCCCTTCCTCCCTATTCCAAAGCACAGAGTGTGCAGCAAATGCAGCAGCAGTAATGTGAGCGGAAGCAGCTACAAAGCCCTCATCCTCTTGTCCCTCAGCAAACCTGTGTCCCATTGCTCTCAAATTTGACTGCTTAGAGGATTCCTGCTAAATAAGTTAGCCCTGAGAGAAAAAGTTCCAATTCAGGGAAACATTCATGAGAACAGGCCTGAAGACAGACATCCAATGAAACTCATTATACAGCAGCAACACGGTATGGTGTATGAGCAGTCTTATGCTTAAAAGAGATTGATGCCAAAATGGCACAGAGTAACGGCTCAGAGACAAATTTTGTCTTTAAGCAGCAAAGGTATTTATTTTGTGCAACATTGGGGAGCTAGCCGGTTCGCACCGGACAAACTAGCCCCAAAGTTTTCAGTGAAAAGTCAGGTAATTTATACAGTTTTCATGAGAGGTTACAACATCTTTACATACATATTCATTTGATTTCGACATCTAATTATCATATTCATAATAGGTGGGGCTTAGGCGGAGCTTGAGGCGGAGTCTTCTAGAATCGTCTTTTGTGGAGACTTTTGGGTAGTTGTTCCGTTCTTCGGCTGGAGCTTGCAAAACCTCCTGACTCATGGCCTTCTCATCTCCTTCAAATGCCCACCTTATCTTTATTTATGACTAGATTGCTCAGAGTCATTCCTCCTATCTCTTACTTCAGTACCATCAGCGGAACAGAACAGGCCGTGCCGTCTCTGTTGTATCTCAGCATACACAGAGCATCACCCAGAGCATGGTACCAAATCCTTCCTGACTAATCCTTTAAGACCTTGCTCTGCTTCAAGATGAAATCACAAAGATGGCTACAAGGAAAAAAAAAAGATATTTTTTTTCTTGCAAGGCAACTCATGTAAATGCTCAGACCCAGATTCTCTGTTTACCTTACAAAGCTTCCATGTCCATTGTGTGAATATCTACATAAATATATATATATATATATATAAAATATATATATATGTGTCCTGGTTTCGGCTGGGATAGTATTAATTTTCTTCCAAGTAGCTGGTACAGTGCTAATGTTTTTGAACTTAGTATTATAATAACGTTGATAATGCACTGATGTTTAGTTGTTGCTAAGTAGTGCTTACTCTAAGTCAAGGATGTTTCAGCCTTTGAACAAATTAAAGAGGCGATAGTTCATGCAGTAACTCTTGGGCCAGTCCAGACAGGGCAAGAGGTAAAATGCGTGCTCTACATTACAGCTGGGGAGAATGGCCCTACTTGGAGCTTCTGGCAGAAAGCACCAGGGGAGACTTGAGGTTGACCCTTGGGATTTTGGAGTCAGGGATATAAAGGACTTGAGGCCGACTATACTCCAACTGAAAAAGAAATACTGGCAGCTTATGAAGGGGCTTGAGCTGCTTCAGAAGTGATTGGTAGTGAAGCACAGCTCCTCTTGGTGCCCTGGTTGCCAGCGCTGGGCTGGAAGTTCAAAGGGAGGGTACCATCTACACATCATGCAAACTGATGCTACATGGAGTAAGTGGGTTGTGCTGATCACACAACGAGCTCAGATAGGAAATCCCAATCATCCAGGAACTTTGGAAATTATTATGGACTGGCCAGAAGGTAAAGATTTTGGGATGTCACCAGAGGAAGAGGTGACATGTGCTGAAGAAACCCCATTGTATAATGAACTGCCAGAACATGAGAAGCAATATGCCTTGTTTACTGATGGGTCCTGCTGTATTGTAGGAAAGCATCGGAGGAGGAATAGAGTCCCCTATGACAAGTCGCAGAAACTACTGAAGGAGATGAATAGCGTCAGTTTGCAGAGGTGAAAGCTATCCAGCTGGCTTTAGACATTGCTGAACGAGAAAGGTGGCTGATACTATACCTCTATACTGACTCATGGATGGTGGCAAATGCCCTGTGGGGGTGGTTGCGGCAGCGGAAGCAGAGCAATTGGCAACGCAGAGGTAAACCTGCTGTTTCTGTATGTGCCCATATGCTGCGTTTCCAAGTTCTGGTTCTTCACATCCTGTTTACATACTTGACATTTTTGTGGCTGCCTTAAAGGAACACGACTAAGTCTTTAAAGTCAAATACTCGTCTGCAGACCCCAACATAAACCCATCTGGGCTGCTGCATTGTGGCAAGATATTGCTGCCCGGCTGGAGAACCTGGTTGTAAAGGTACATCATGTAGATGCTCACGTACCCAAAAGTCAGGCCACTGAGAAACATTGAAACAACCAGCAGGTGGATCAAGCAACCAAGATTGAAGTGGCTCAGGTGGATCTGGATTGGCAACATAAAGGTGAATTATTCATAGCTCGGTGGGCCCATGACACTTCAGGGCATCAAGGACGAGATGCAATATATAGATTGGCCTGAGATTGAGGGGTGGACTTAACCATGGACACTGTCGCACAGGTAATCCATGAATGTGAAATATGCACTGCATTAAGCAAGCCAAGCGGTTCGAGCCTCTGTGGCATGGAGGACGATGACAGAATATAAATATGGGGAGGCTTAGCAGATTGACTATAGCACACTCCCACAGACCCACCAAGGCAAGCACCGTGTGCTTACAATGGTGGAAGCAACCACCGGATGGCTGGAAACATACCCTGTGCCCCATGCCACTGCCCAAAGCACTGTTCTGGGCCTTGAAAGACAGGTCCTGTGGCGACATGGCACCCAGAAAGAATTGAATCAGACAATGGAACTCATTTCCAAAACAATCTCATAGACACTTGGGCCAAAGAACATGGCATTGAGTGGGTATATCACATTCCCTATCATGCACCAGCCTCTGGGAAAATCGAATGATGTAACGGACTGTTAAAGACTACACTGAAAGCAATGGGTGGTGGGACCTTCAAACATTGGGATAAACATTTAGCAAAGGCTGCCTGGTTGGTTAATACCAGAGGATCTGCTGGCCAAGTTGGTCCTGCCCAATCAAGGCTTTTCTGTACTGTAGAGGGGGATAAAGTCCCTGTAGTGCACCTTAAAAATATGCTTGGGAAAACAGTCTGGGTCATTCCTGCCTCAGGCAAAGGCAAAGCCATTTGTGGGATTGCTTTTGCTCAAGGGCCAGGAGCACATGGTGGGTAATGCGGGAGGATGGGGAAGTTCGATGTGTGCCTCAAGGGGATTTAATTTTGGGTGAAAACAGCCAATAAATTGAGTGATGTTAATTATTACATAATGCTGTATATTGTCATTGGTGACAAGAGTAGAATTTGAACTCATACCCCCAGAGAGACTGGATATCTTGTGGCACCCATCTCTACTATTTTAGATTTGAAGATTTGAACCTTATTCCTCTTCAACTGGCCACACTAAGAACGACTTTGGTGAAACCAGATCAGTGCAGCTCTAATAGGATTAGAACTGGCTTCAACATGGAACAATCCAACACCTCGTACCATCTTCCCTGCCCAGAAAGACTGTTATAACAGATGGAGCCCAACATCATGGAATAAATTAACTCGTTGGACTTCAGAGGGATGGTCCATAGACTAAGGGAATGATATCTGTGTATTATGTAAAGGACAGGAGAGGTGATGATGTATTGGAAAACGTAGCATGACGTAAATAGTATGGAATAAGGGGTGGATACTGTCCTGGTTTCGTCTGGGATGGAGTTAACTTTCTTCTTAGTAGCTAGTACAGTGCTGCATTTTTGGCTATGACGTGAGAACAAAGTTGATAACACACTGATGATTTTAGTTGTTGCTAGATAATGTTTATACTAAGTCAAGGACTTTTCTGTTTCTCAGGCCTTGCCAGCCAGAGGGCTGGAGGGCACAAGAGACTGGGAGGGGAGACAGCCAGGTCAGCTGACCTGAACCAGCCAAAACAGGTATTCCATACCATGGGACGTCATGCTTGTATATAAACTTGGGGGAGGGGGTTGGCTGGGCCCGGGGGATCATTGCTCGGGGACTGGCTGGGCATCGGTCAGTGGGTGGTGAGCAGTTGTATTATACATCACTTTGTTTTCCTTTCTCCAATTTCCTTTGGATTTTATCCTTTTCCCCACCTTTCCATTATAACATTATTATTATTATTGTTATTGTTCTTACCTTTTAAATTCTGTTTAAGTTATTAAATTGTTCTTATCTCAACCCTCGAGTTTTACATTCCTTTCCGATTCTCCTCCCCACCCCTCCGGGTGTGGGGGGGAGTGAACAAGCGGCTACGTGGTGCTTGGTTGCCAGCTGGGGTTAAACCACGACAGCTGGCATGGGCCCACTCCTCAAGCCTGTCAAGGTCCCTCTGGATGGTATCCCTTCCCTCTAGCAAATCAGCTGCATCGCTCAGCTTGGTGTCATCCACAAACTTGCTAAGGGTACACTCAATCTCTCTTTCTATGTCGTTGATGAAGATATTAAATAGTATTAGTCCCAGTAGAGACCCTTGAGGGACACCACTCATTACTAGTTTCCACTTGGACATTGAGCCATTGGCTGTAACTTTTTGGATGTAGTCATCCAGCCAATTTCTTATCCATCCAACAGTCCCTCCATCAAACCCATATCCCTCCAATTTAGAGGTAAGAATGTTGTGGGGGACCATATCAAACGCCTTACAGAAGTCTAGGTTGATGACATCCGTAGCTCTTCCCTTGTCCACTGATGCAGCCACTCCATTGTAGCAGGCCACTAGATTAGTCTGGCACGATTTACCCTTGGTGAAGCCATGTTGGCTGTCTCTAATCACTTCCCTGTCTTCCATATGCTTTGAAATATCTTCCAGGAGGATCTGTTCCATGCTCTTACTGGGTATAGAGGTGCAGCTGACTGGTCGGTAGTCTTCAGGGTCCTCATTTTTTACCCTTTTTTAAAAATGGGTGCAATGTTTTCTGGTTTCCAGTCACTGGGGACTTCACTTGATTGCCATGGCTTTTCAAATATGATGGAGAGTGGCTTGACAATTATTTAAAAAGTGTTTAGATGTGGTTCTTAGGGACATGGTTTAGTGGTGGACTTGGCACTGTTAGGTTTATGCTTGGACTCAATGATCTTGAAGGTCTTTTCCAGCCTCAGTGAATCTATGATTCGATGAATATCCGTTTGGTCAGTTGGTGTCAGCTGTCCCAGTTGTGTCTCCTCCTACCTTCTTGTGCATCCCCAGCCTACTCACTGGCAGAGCAGCATGAGAAGCAGAAAAAGCCTTGACGCTGTGTCAGCAGTGCTCAGCAATAACTAAAACCTCAGTGTGTTATCAACACTGTTTGCAGCAGAAATTCAAAACATAGCCACATATGAGTTATTATGAAGAAATTTAACTCTATTCCATCTAAAACCATTGCAGCAAGGAAGTGCCTGCAAGGCACCATTATGGAGAAAAACCCCAAGCCCTCTCCAGGAACTCAACATGCTGAGGTGCCTCTCTAAAGTGCCTGTACACTAATGCACACACTATTGGGAATAAACATGGTGACCTAGAGATCTGTGTACAGTTGCAGGGCTACAGCCTTGTTGGAATCACAGAGATGTGGTAGGATGTCATCCATGACTGCAGTGTTTCAATGGACAGACTCTTTAGGAAGGACAGGCCAGGAAGACGAGGAAATGGAGTTGCCCTTTATGCTTTATGTGAGAGAGCAGCTGGAGTGCATGGAGCTCTGCCTGGGGATGGATGAGGAGCCAAATGAGAGCTTCTGTGTAAGGATTAAAGAGAGGACAGGTAAAGGTGACATCATGATGGGTGTTTGCTATAGGCCACCTGACCAGGAAGAAAAAAAAATGGATGAATCCCTCTACAGACAAGAACATCCTCATGTTCTCAGGCCCTGGTCCTCATGGGGGACTTCAACCACCATGATATCTGCTGGAGGGACAACACAGCAGGGCATAAGCAATCCAGGAGGTTCCTGGAGTGCATTGATGATAACTTCCTCCTTCAAGTGATAAAGCAGCCAACAAAGAGAGGTGCTTTGCTGGACCTCATACTTTCCAAGAAGTAGGGGTTCATTTGGGACGTGAAGGTCAAAGGTAGCCTTGGCTGCAGTGATTATGAGATGATGAAGTTCAGGATCCTGAAGGCAGGGAGGAGGGCAAAAAGCAAGCTCACAATCCTGCACTTTGGGAGAGCAGACTTTGGCCTCTTCAAAGATCTGCTTGGAAGAGTTCTATGGGGTAAGGCCCTGAAGTGAAGAGGGGCCCAAGAAAGCTGGTTAATATTCATGGATCACTTCTTCCAAGCTCAGGAGTGGTCCACCCCAAAGAGTAGGAAGTCAAAAAATGCCAGGAGGCATGCGTGGATGAACAAGGAATTCCTGGTCAAACTCAGACACAAAAAGGAAGTATACAGAATGTTGAAGCAAGGACAGCTGAGCTGGGAGGAATGTAGAGATGTTGTCTGAGCATGCAGGGATGAGGTTAGGAAAGATAAAGCCCAAATGGAATTGAATCTGGCAAGAAATGTTAAAGGTGACAAGGAAGTACATCGGTGACAAAAGGAAGACTAGGGAAAACACGGGCCCACTGCTGAATGAGATGGGGGACCTGGTTACACAGGACATGGAAAAAGCTGAGGTACTGAATGCCTTCTTTGCCTCAGTCTTTACTAGGAAGACCAGCCTTCAGGAATCCCAGGTCCCAGAGACTGGGGGAAAGGCTGGAGCAAGGAAGATGCACCCTTGTTGGAAGATGATCAGGTCAGGGAATACTTAAGCAAACTGGACATACATAGGTCCATGGGCCCTGATGAAATGCACCCATGAGTGCTGAGGTAGCTGGCAGATGTCATTGTGAGGCACCTCTTGATAATCTTTCATTGATCATGGTGACTGGGAGAAGTGCCCAAAGACTCGAGGAAAGCAAATGTCCCTCTTATCTTCAAGAAGGGCAAGAAGGAGGACCCAGGGAACTACTGACTGGTCAGCCTAACCTTGATCACTGGGAAGGTGATGGAGCAGCTAATCCTGGAAACCATTTCCAGGCACATGAAGGAAAGCTTCTATAATTATGTCAATGATAAAAGGAAGAGTAGGGAAAATGTGGGCCCTCTACAGAAGGAAATGGGAGATTTGGCTACCCAGGACATGGAAAAGGCTGAGGTACTCAAGTACTTTTTTGCCTTGGTCTTCACCAACAAGTGCTCCAGCCACACCGCCCAAGTTGCAGAAGGAAAAGGCAGGGACTGGGAGAATGAAGAACCACCCACTGTAGGAGAAGATCAGGTTCAAGACCATCCAAGTGTTGTGGTTTAACCCCAGCCAGCAATCAGGCACCACGCAGCCACTTGCTCACTCCCCCTCACCCAGAGGGATGGGAAGGAGAATCGGAAAGGAATGTAAAACTCAAGGGTTGAGAAAAGAACAATTTAATAGGTAAAGCAAAAGCCACGCATGCAAGCAAAGCAGAGGAAAGAATTCATTCATTACTTTCCATCGGTAGGCAGGTATTTGGCCATCCCTATTCCCAGGAAAGCAGGACTCCATCACGCATAATGGTTACTTGGGAAGACAAACGCCATAATGCAAGATATCCCCACCTTCCTTCTTCTTCCCCCAGCTTATATACTCAGCATGACATCATATATTATGGAATATCCCTTTGGCTAGTTTTGGTCAACTGTCCTAGCTGTGTCCCCTCCCAATTTCCTGTGCCCCTCCAGCCCTCTTGATGGCAGGGCCCAAGGAACTGAAAAGTCCTTGTTTTAGCATAAACATTACCCAGCAACAACTAAAACCATCAGTGTCCTATCAACATTATTCTCACATCATAGCCAAAACACAGCACTGTACTAACTACTAAGAAGAAATTTAACTCTATCCCTGCTGAAACCAGGACACTAAGGAACCTGAAGGTGTACAAGTCCATGGGACCTGATGAGATGCATCTCTGGGTCCTGAGGGAACTGGCCGATGAAGTGGCTAAGCCACTGTTCATCATATTTGGGAAGTTGTGGCAGTCTGGTGAAGTTCTCACAGACTGTAAAAGGGGAAATATAACCCCCGTTTTTAAAGAAGGAAATAAGGAAGGCCTGGGAAACTACAGGCTGGCCAGTCTCACCTTGGTGCCTGGCAAGATCATGGAGTAGATCCCCCTGGAAACTATGTTAAGGGACATGGAAAATAAGGAGGTGATTAGTGACAGCCAACACAACTTCACTAAGGGAAAATTTTGTCTGAAAAATTTGGTGGCCTTCTATGACAGGGTTACAGCATTGATGGATGAGGGAAGAGTGACTGATGTCATCTACCTGGACTTGTACAAAGCATTTGACACTGTCCTGCATGGCAGCCTTGTCTCCAAACTGGAGAAACATGGATTTGACAGATGGACCACTCAGTGAATAATGAATTGGCTGGATGGTTGCACTCAAAGAGTTGCAGTCAATGGCTCAGTTCCATGTGGAGACCAGTGTCAAGTGTCATTTCTCACAGATCTGTACTGGAACCACTGATGTTCAAAATTTTTGTTGGCAAAATTGAGTGCACCCTCAGCAAGTTTGCCAATGACACCAAGCTGAGTGGTGCAGTTGACACGCTGGAGGGAAGGGATGCTGTCCAGAAGGATATTGACAGGCTTGAGAGGTGGGCCCATGTTTGCAGGAGCGCATGGAAATTAGGACCACGCGTGGCAATCAGTTAGCTGAGGGGAATGTGCTCGAGCTTGTAGGTCACGAACCCTGGGAGGACATGGAGTGTGAATAGACACAACTAACAGGATGAGTCATGCCGAGATAGCATAGGGGAGTGGTGGACAGATGGGCCAAGGAGAGGTAACACCTTGCTGTTAATTGATGACTGTAAACACTTACTTAAAGTGTCCTTTGTTTGTAGTTAACCACCAATCAGGGATTGTCTAGTATGCAATGCTTAGCTTAAAGAACCAATCTGTGTAAAGCGCACAGCTTCTGAAAATATATATAAACTCGTGCTTCTGTACAATAAATTGACATTTGCTTGCATCAAGCAGCATCCCGTCTCTCATCGCGGCACATGCTAACCTCATGAAGTTCAACAAGGCCAAGTTTAAGGTCCTGTATGTGGGTGGGGGCAACCCCCAGTATCAATACAGGTTGGGTAGAGAATGGATTGAGAGCAGCCCTGAGGACTTCAGGGTGCCGGTGGACGAAATGCTCAACATGGTCAGACAGTGTGCACTCACAGCCCAGAAAGCAAACTGAATCCTGGGCTACATAAAAAGATGTGTGACCAGCAGGTTGAGGGAGGTGATTCTGCCCATCTACTCCACTCTGGTGAGACTACACCTGGAGTACTAAGTCCGGCTTTGGGGTCCTCAGCACAGGAAAGACATGGACATGTTGGAGCAGGTCCAGAGGAGGGCCACAAAGATGATCAGAGGGATGGAACACCTCTCCTATGTGGAAAGGCTGTGAGAGTTGGAGTTGTTTACTCTGGAGAAGAGAAGGCTTTGGGGAGACCTTATACTTAAATACCTTCAATACTTAAAGGGAGCTTATAGAAATATTAGGACAGACTTTAGCAGGGACTGTTGCAATAGGACAAGGGGTAATGATTTTAAACTAAAAGAGGGTAGATTCAGACTAGATACAAGGAAGACATTTTTCAAGAGGAGGGTGGCAAAACACTGGAACAGATTGCCCAGAGATGTGGTAGATGCCCCATCCCTGGAAGCATTCAAGGTCAGGTTGGACAGGGCTCTGAGCAACTTGATCTAATTGAAGATGTCTTTGCTCATTGCAGAAGAGTTTGGACTAGATGACCTTTAAAGGTCCCTTCCAACCCAAACTATTCTATGATTCTATGATTTTATGAACATTGATGAATGGCTCAGCTTTGACCAGTGGCAGGCCTGTCTTGGAGCCAGCTGGAACTGGTTCTCTCCAACATGCGGGTAGGTCTTGGACTCTTCTCCTAGTTAGGAGTTACACAGCTACTGTGGGTACACATTCATGCTGTGCATATTTTTCACATGTACACATGCTTCCTAAATCTATACTATGGAGTAGCAGCCAGCAGTAAACAGACATGTGGATCTTAGGTTTTAGGCAGTGAAGACATCTACAATAGGGAACATTCTAAATGTCCAAACAATGATATTACTATGTTTTCTCACTAAAAAATTAGTGCTCAAATTTTATCTTCCTGCCTTTAAAATTTAAACCTGCTTATGACGTGCGGAATTAGACTCTATAACTCGAAAGTTATAAAGTAGGTATGTTTATTGCACGCAGATGCACGGGGGATCGCTCCTCCACAAGCGTGCATACCCGAAGTGACGAACCATCTCACATTTATACAATGAACAAATGAATATTCAATTAACGCCTATACATATTCGTTACCTAAACCCCGCTTCGTATGTTAATTAGCTTATCAGTCCGTTTCCTGGAATGTGGTGGTCTTGCAGGTTTGTAGGTGATTCATGTTCTTGTGACCATCCGATCTTCTTCAGGTGATTGTGACCACCCAATCTTTCCAGCAAGGAGACTTAGCACTCCCTCCCTCTAGATAGCATTTGAATGTCTCTCATCTTTTCTTATTCTCTTTTAAATAGCCCCTTTGTTAGAGGAAGAAGGGCAGGCGTCTCCCCTTTGTTAGAGGAAGAGGGGCAGGCGTCTCCTCAAAACTGTAGTTGTCACCGCACCCATGACTAGTCACCATACCCACATTCCTTAAGCAGACACATACAATCACAATCCATGTCCATTATCCCCATTTCACATTATTTCTCCATATCACTTATACTTCTCAATAAATGTATTTAATGCATTTCTTATATTCTTTACAAATTTTCAGCCCCAAATTTATATATCATAGTCACTAAAGTCACTCAAGCACAACAAAGGTAGAATGTGTCTGTTAGTATCCTTGTGGTTATATATTTTCACATAAACTAGTGTTTCGGGTCTACATGCAAGGGTGGTGGTGGTGGTGAGCTATTGGAGTGGCCTTTGTGAGAAGAGACCAGGGGCTACCCTCTAGCTGGACACAACTGGTTCCAGACAACTCCAAAAACACCCACTGCTGGCTGAAGAAGAGCCAGTGAGTGAAGCATGTTCCTTCAGAAAATATCCTCACTGGAGCATGTGGATATTTCCTGAGGGAACTGCAGCCCATAGAGAGCTCACAGTGGAGCAAGTTCTCCTGGCAGTAACTGGCAGTCTTTGGAAGATCCACACAAGAGCAGGTTTATCCTGAAGGACTGCAGCCTGTGGAGAAGACTCAAGCTGGAGCAAGGGAAAAGTGCGAGGAATAAAGAGGAGCAGAGAGGAACTGTTATAAACTGACCACAATCTCCATTCCCCTTACTACACTGATTGAGACCTGGGGCAGGAAATAGAGGGGTTGGGAATGAAGGTGGTTTTAGTTTTGTATTTATTACACACCATCCTACTCTATTTTTAATTGACAAATTAAATTAATTTTCCCTAAGTAGAATCTATTTTACCCGTGACAGTAATTGGTAAATGTTCTAGTTTTGGCTGGGATAGAGTTCATTTTCTTCTTAGTAGCTTGTACACTGCTGTGTTTTGGATTTACTATGAGAATAATGTTAATAATGCACTAATAGTTTTAGTTGTTGCTAAGTAGTGCTTACTCTAAATCAAGGACTTTTCAGTTTCTTAGGCCCTGCCAGTGAGAAGACTGGAGAGGCACAAGAAATTGGGAGGGGACACAGCCAGGACAGTTGACCTGAGCTAGCCAAAGGGATATTCCATACCATGGAATGTCATGCTGAGTATGTAAAGTGGGGGGAGTTGGCTGATCGCTGCTCAGGACTGGCTGGGCATCAGTCAGTGAGTGGTGAGCAATTGTACTGTGTATCACATGGGGTTTTTTTCCCTTTTGGATATTATCCCTTTCTCTCTCTCTCTCCCCCCTCACTACACATTATTATTATTATCATCATCATCATCATCATTATTCTTATTATTGTTATTGTTGTTATTATTATTATTTGATTTTATTTTAATTATTATTTTATTGTAATTATTAAATTGCTCTTATCTCAGCCCATGAGTTTTACCCTTTTCCCAAATCTCCTCCCTATTCTACTGGGCAGAGGTGGGCAGGGCAGGAGGAGTGAGCAAGTGGCTGCATGGTACTTAGTTGCTGGCTGGGGTTAAACCATGACAGTAAGTGATCTCCCTGTCTTTATCTCAACTCATGAGTTCTTTCATCCTATTTTCTAACCCATCCTGTTGAACAGGGGGAGTGAGAGAGTGTCTGGGCTGGGGTCTGGCAGCTAGCCAAGGTCAACCCACCACAGCTAGATTTGTGAATCTCAGTTCTTAATCCTGGATCACCTATTTATAGAATCAAT
The DNA here is from genome assembly GCF_015220075.1 of Falco rusticolus. Lineage (NCBI taxonomy): Eukaryota > Metazoa > Chordata > Aves > Falconiformes > Falconidae > Falco > Falco rusticolus. The sequence goes on along the minus strand of NC_051209.1, from coordinate 22,832,066 downwards.
TTAATTGTTTCAACTGAATCCACCTTTGTTGCTATGCACTGGTCAAGTTCACAGAATTGCTATCATAACTCAGTTCAACTGTCAATTTTAAACCTAAGAAATAGCTTGAACATAGCTAGACTGGTAACCAAACTGCAGTGAGTTTAAGTCAGCATTGGCCATGGTCACCAGCAAATTAGCACAGAGAATACTTGTATACCAAACAGCTTTCTAATGACTCTATGTAAACAGTAAATGATAAATAAAGGATTGTCTTCATCTTTTTGTTCTTAATTTTAGGTAAATGCTAAGATTGGTTAACACAGTTTTTGATTTTAGGAAAGAATCTGCAAAACATCCTTTTTCAAAGGGGACAGTTATAAGAGCAAATACTACTTGGATGCAAGCATTGAACCACACATGTAATGGTACCAGCTAAGGACCAGTAGCAATTACATTTGAAACCAAAATGAAACTTGAAACGGTGGGTTCTTTTTTCCCTCCAATTTGTATATCAAATTCCAGCATGGTGAATAATAAATTTATTTTGATTTTAGGCACAACAGCTGACAAACTTCCTGGTTGCTTGGTCAGTGCAATAAAAACAATGTTGGTTTACATACATATTTTTTGCTAATAGTGTTTATATAACTCCTAGAAATGTGTGGAGAAAAATAACATAATTTTTCTGAAGTAGTCACTTGTCTTGGCCATAAACACTTCTTTACCTGTTACTGAAGACATCATTGCTAAAGAGGAACTTGGGCTATATTGAAGTATGTCATATAGAAAGGTTTCTGAGAGGTAATACAGGAACTAATCAGCTGTGCCATCCTCCTATGGCAGCATATGAGACACTGACTCTTATGTCACTCAGTGTCTCCCAGTTGTTTATCACTTTACAAGGCCACACTGAAATTTTTCATACCAATTATCAGCCCTGGGTTGATTTTTTGCTATCCAGAAAGACATTATTCAACCATTTCCCACCACCACCACTACCTTTTCAAGAAGGCAGTTAAGGGAAAGATGACTCCAATTTTGAAATACATATTTTCTGTAGTGACCACCACATCATTTGATGTCATCTTTTTTTAGCTATCTTTTTTCTTAGCCAAAATTAGTCAGTTTTTTGGTCAGAGATGCTCCCTTAGCCATTTTTTTAAAAAACATGACAAGTTTGTCCAAATTAGAACTCTTTGAAAGACTGAAATCAACCTGTGTTTAGAAGGAACTTCTTAGAACTTGGAGAAATTACCTATTGAATAGCACTTTCCTGCTATTTTCCACAATAAAGATAACAAATCAAACCTGTTTTTCTGTATATGTCTGTAAAAAAAGAACAGAATAAGTCTTAGCCTAGCTGTTTATATTTTCTGACTCTTATTTCCTATCCTCTAGAGGTCCTGAGCTCCTAGTATTCATTTAATTAATTCCACAGATAACTCTTTACTATCTTAATGTATGTCATATAAATATAATAAAATAAATTTAAATTCATAACTGCACTATGTATATTGCACTTCAGTTATTTAATAAATATAAAAATGGTTAAAATAATCTAAATTAGATTAACCATATAAGTGATTGAATGAGGCACATCTTGCACAAAGCACTGTAGTCAATGGATCCATTAATACATTAAACCCTCCATCATGATTTCCATATCAATGCTTATGCATGAGCACATAAAAATAATGGAATTTAATGAAGAGGTTAGAATCAACAAAACTGTTTTGCATTAATAAGTTCTTTGATGGAGCTATAAACTAGTAGGAAAATTTATATATGTAAGCACCCTTGTTCAAACGTGGAACAATAATTTGATGTAGCTGTTGAGTGCAAAAAAGGCAACATACTGCTTGTGTCAGAAGCAAAGTGTAACTAAACACAAAACCCTCAAAGCCACATTTGCACTTAAAAATTTTAAACTATTTGCCACCATCAGAGAATTAAGCAAAGAAATATGAGAGAGTTGAAAAAGCAGATAAATTACTGCAGGGAGGCTGTGGAGGCACAAGAAAAGCTACTCAGTAGTAGATGGAAAACAAAAGCAAAGACATGGTCAATAGTAGCTAGAAAAATACCTCATAATTTTTAACCTACCAAATAGAACAATAAACCACTGCACCATTACCTTTACCTTCACATGCATGATATATATTACACATGATGCTTTATGATGCATGGTATCCTCTGAGCAAGGCAAGTACAAAGAATAATTGTCTGAAAATTACAAAGTATGATTCTTTACCTGTTACTGAAGACATCATTGCTAGCAGTTATGCTTGAATGAGAGCTGTATGAATGATCTCAAGATGGGGGGAGCTGGAAGCTTGTGACTTCTGTCAGCAGGAGAAAGTCTCCCTCTCTACCTGAGGATCTGAATTTACATAATTATTACAGTGCTCTGCTAGCTAGGAAAGAGGAACAAGATCCATAAAGGAAGGTTTCTGTCAGGAGTCAGTAAGAGTGGCTACTATGCAAGAAAATGGGAGCTGAGGACTGTGAGGCAAGCAGGGGCAGTGTTCTTACCAACAGGGTGCAGTCCCACAGTACCCAAACAAGAAGAGCAGAGCAGGTCTAGTGATGGTGACCAGGGTCAGCCACAGTCTAGTGATCACCAGGCAAGACTTAGTGATGAGGCAGGTTTGCAGTAAAGCCAGGAAGTCAAATCAGCAGGTCAGGGCCAGGATCAGTAAGGTATATAGGCAGGTTCAACAATGCTTAGACAAGGCCCAATGATGAGAGCCTGAGTTTAAATGTAGCCCCCTGGTGAAGGGGGATCCATTCTGATTTCAGATTGCATGGCTGTGCCATATCAGAACTGGCTTTGAGCATAGGTAGGCAAACCCCTGGTGGGGGGTGGGTAGGGAGGGGGGTTTGGAAGAAGTTGCAGAGGAGGATTACAGAGAAAGATGGTTACAGGCTAGTCATGGCAATTAAAGTCTGCTAGTACACTCAGGACCCCGGTAGCATCAGAGCCAGCTGAGACTGAACCAATCATCAGCACCAAGAGAAAGCACTGGGTGACTGTAGTTAGAGATTCCCTTCTACAGGGAACAGAGGCAGGCACTGATCTGCCAAGATTTACCATCTCAGGAGGTTTGTTGATTGCTGGGGACCCAGATCTGGGATGCTGCTGAGAGAGTGCTAAGGCTCATCTGACCCTTAGACTACTACCCCTTATTGCCCACCTGCATACGTACCAGTGGCATTGCTAAGAGGGTCCCGGAGTAAATCAAGAGGGGCTACAGAGCTTGGGGAGGAATAGGTGAAGGACATGGGAGCCCAGGTGGTGGTGTTCTTCCAACAGGTGAAGGAAAAAGGTTTGCATAGAAGTGTACATATACTATGAGCTAACATGTGGCTGGTGATGCAGGTGATGCTTTGGTTTTTATGGCCATGGGACCATGTCTGGGGAATGAGGACTGTTTGGTAGAAGTTTATTAAATAATGATTGATTACTACTTATGAAAGAGCCTTTGATGATGTATTTAAATAGGAATTGTTTAACTTGGACAGTGAGTTCAAGGAGCTCAAGGGCAACTATAAATCGCATTTAATGAATCTGACAGGTGGTACTTGTTCTGAGCCCCCTGAACAGACAGGATGTGAGCAGGACCATCCAGACAATAAATATCGTGTGAAGCTGTTGTGACAGTAACGACCACACTTGGACATCTGGTCCCTGGCGTGTGTGGACCTTATGGATCATGAGGCAGTGCATGCCTGCACTTGGCAAAAACTTAAAAGCTTGCATACATGAGTTATGCAAGCTGTTTTTGTTTTCACTGAGTATAAAGACGGGCAAGCTCTGGGACTGGGCCAGAAGCCTCACCTACGGGTGGATGCACAGTGTAGGAGTTTTCCCAGTTACCAAGAGACTCCTGGCACCAGCTGCAATGGCGCTTCCTAGCCAAAGTGTGGGCCTGGATGATGTTATTAAGGTGGTAATTGGTGATGTATCCTTTCCTTAATCACTGTAACACTTTGCAGTAATGATTTGATGCATCGCTCCTATTGCTCTTTTATCATATTGTGCACAATAACTAGTACTGTTTCTTTTTATCATATTGCATGCTATTTTCCTTTATTATATTGTAATATAATAAACTAAATTTATTTTTATATTTGATTTGGAGTCCATTTTTGCTTGGTATCCAGTCAATCAGCAAAACAGACTGTTGAGGAGAGATGGGATCCAGCTAACAAAGTTGGGCTAGAATATCTTTGCCAACAGGTTGACCAGCCTGGAGGCTGCCAGGGAAAGTTTCTTAATACAGATGCAGATAGGCCAACTAGGGATAATGCTCTCCTGGATATGGTACTCAGGAACAAGGAAGAACTGGTTGAGGATGTGATAACGGTAGTCTTGGCTGCAGTGACCATGAAATAATAGAGTTGAAGATCCCAAGGGAAGCAAGAAAGACGAGCAACTGCAGGCCTTTAAGAACGACTTCCTCCAAGCACAAGAACAGTGCATCCCAGTACTCTGAATACAAGTAGTCTTATCAGGAGACCAGCTTGGCTAAACAGGGAATTCCTGACTGAGCTGCAGTGCAAAAATAATGTATACAGGATGGACGTGAGGACAGGATACAAAGCAAGAATAGAAACATTGCCTGGGAAAGTAGAGATGGTGTTAGGAAAGCCAAAGCTCAATTGATATTGAGACTTGCAAGGGGTGTCAAGGGCAACAGGAAGAGCTACTGTTGCAATGTTAACAGTAAAAGGATAAACAGGATAAACATGGGCCTGAATGGCTGAGGTATTCAGTGCCTCCTTTGTTTCAGTCTTCAACCAACAAGGTCTCCCAGGCTTGTACAAGTCCATGCAAACATCTTAACTTGTATTCAAGGGTGCTGTGGGAGACTGTCAAAACCCTTGCTGAAGTCAAGGTAGATGACATCTACCACTCTCCCCTCATTCACGTATCTAGACATTTCGTCACAGAATTTAATCAGGTTAGTCAAGCATGATTTTGCCTTCATAAATCCATGCTGGCTCTTCACAGTCACCTTCCCCTCCCACATACTAACATTCCTTTGGTTTATTGACTAAACTGAGATATCTATTATTCACACAACTCTAGTTATGAACATCTGACCTAGGCAATTCAATACTGCTTTCTGGTGTGTGGTGTGAGTTGTAGGAAAAATGTTAAGCTCAACATATTTGTGTTATATCTTTCAGTACCCAAGACAAGGTGCTTCAGTGTGCATCAGCTTCAGCTGACACCAACTGACCAAACGGATATTCATCGAATCATAGATTCATTGAGGCTGGAAAAGACCTTCAAGATCATTGAGTCCAAGCATAAACCTAACAGTGCCAAGTCCACCACTAAACCATGTCCCTAAGAACCACATCTAAACACTTTTTAAATAATTGTCAAGCCACTCTCCATCATATTTGAAAAGCCATGGCAATCAAGTGAAGTCCCCAGTGACTGGAAACCAGAAAACATTGCACCCATTTTTAAAAAAGGGTAAAAAATGAGGACCCTGAAGACTACCGACCAGTCAGCTGCACCTCTATACCCAGTAAGAGCATGGAACAGATCCTCCTGGAAGATATTTCAAAGCATATGGAAGACAGGGAAGTGATTAGAGACAGCCAACATGGCTTCACCAAGGGTAAATCGTGCCAGACTAATCTAGTGGCCTGCTACAATGGAGTGGCTGCATCAGTGGACAAGGGAAGAGCTACGGATGTCATCAACCTAGACTTCTGTAAGGCGTTTGATATGGTCCCCCACAACATTCTTACCTCTAAATTGGAGGGATATGGGTTTGATGGAGGGACTGTTGGATGGATAAGAAATTGGCTGGATGACTACATCCAAAAAGTTACAGCCAATGGCTCAATGTCCAAGTGGAAACTAGTAATGAGTGGTGTCCCTCAAGGGTCTCTACTGGGACTAATACTATTTAATATCTTCATCAACGACATAGAAAGAGAGATTGAGTGTACCCTTAGCAAGTTTGTGGATGACACCAAGCTGAGCGATGCAGCTGATTTGCTAGAGGGAAGGGATACCATCCAGAGGGACCTTGACAGGCTTGAGGAGTGGGCCCATGCCAGCTGTCGTGGTTTAACCCCAGCTGGCAACCAAGCACCACGTAGCCGCTTGTTCACTCCCCCCCACACCCGGAGGGGTGGGGAGGAGAATCGGAAAGGAATGTAAAACTCGAGGGTTGAGATAAGAACAATTTAATAACTTAAACAGAATTTAAAAGGTAAGAACAATAACAATAATAATAATAATGTTATAATGGAAAGGTGGGGAAAAGGATAAAATCCAAAGGAAATTGGAGAAAGGAAAACAAAGTGATGTACAATACAACTGCTCACCACCCACTGACCGATGCCCAGCCAGTCCCCGAGCAATGATCCCCCGGGCCCAGCCAACCCCCTCCCCCAAGTTTATATACCAAGCATGACGTCCCATGGTATGGAATACCTGTTTTGGCTGGTTCAGGTCAGCTGACCTGGCTGTCTCCCCTCCCAGTCTCTTGTGCCCCTCCAGCCCTCTGGCTGGCAAGGCCTGAGAAACAGAAAAGTCCTTGACTTAGTATAAACATTATCTAGCAACAACTAAAATCATCAGTGTGTTATCAACTTTGTTCTCACGTCATAGCCAAAATGCAGCACTGTACTAGCTACTAAGAAGAAAGTTAACTCCATCCCAGACGAAACCAGGACAGTATCCACCCCTTATTCCATACTATTTACGTCATGCTACGTTTTCCAATACATCATCACCTCTCCTGTCCTTTACATAAATACACAGATATCATTCCCTTAGTCTATGGACCATCCCTCTGAAGTCCAACGAGTTAATTTATTCCATGATGTTGGGCTCCATCTGTTATAACAGTCTTTCTGGGCAGGGAAGATGGTACGAGGTGTTGGATTGTTCCATGTTGAAGCCAGTTCTAATCCTATTAGAGCTGCACTGATCTGGTTTCACCAAAGTCGTTCTTAGTGTGGCAGTTGAAGAGGAATAAGGTTCAAATCTTCAAATCTAAAATAGTAGAGATGGGTGCCACAAGATATCCAGTCTCTCTGGGGGTATGAGTTCAAATTCTACTCTTGTCACCAATGACAATATACAGCATTATGTAATAATTAACATCACTCAATTTATTGGCTGTTTTCACCCAAAATTAAATCCCCTTGAGGCACACATCGAACTTCCCCATCCTCCCGCATTACCCACCATGTGCTCCCTGGCCCTTGAGCAAAAGCAATCCCACAAATGGCTTTGCCTTTGCCTGAGGCAGGAATGACCCAGACTGTTTTCCCAAGCATATTTTTAAGGTGCACTACAGGGACTTTATCCCCCTCTACAGTACAGAAAAGCCTTGATTGGGCAGGACCAACTTGGCCAGCAGATCCTCTGGTATTAACCAACCAGGCAGCCTTTGCTAAATGTTTATCCCAATGTTTGAAGGTCCCACCACCCATTGCTTTCAGTGTAGTCTTTAACAGTCCGTTACATCATTCGATTTTCCCAGAGGCTGGTGCATGATAGGGAATGTGATATACCCACTCAATGCCATGTTCTTTGGCCCAAGTGTCTATGAGATTGTTTTGGAAATGAGTTCCATTGTCTGATTCAATTCTTTCTGGGGTGCCATGTCGCCACAGGACCTGTCTTTCAAGGCCCAGAACAGTGCTTTGGGCAGTGGCATGGGGCACAGGGTATGTTTCCAGCCATCCGGTGGTTGCTTCCACCATTGTAAGCACACGGTGCTTGCCTTGGTGGGTCTGTGGGAGTGTGCTATAGTCAATCTGCTAAGCCTCCCCATATTTATATTTCTGTCATCGTCCTCCATGCCACAGAGGCTCGAACCGCTTGGCTTGCTTAATTGCAGTGCATATTTCACATTCATGGATTACCTGTGCGACAGTGTCCATGGTTAAGTCCACCCCTCAATCTCAGGCCAATCTATATATTGCATCTCGTCCTTGATGCCCTGAAGTGTCATGGGCCCACCGAGCTATGAATAATTCACCTTTATGTTGCCAATCCAGATCCACCTGAGCCACTTCAATCTTGGTTGCTTGATCCACCTGCTGGTTGTTTCAATGTTTCTCAGTGGCCTGACTTTTGGGTACGTGAGCATCTACATGATGTACCTTTACAACCAGGTTCTCCAGCCGGGCAGCAATATCTTGCCACAATGCAGCAGCCCAGATGGGTTTATGTTGGGGTCTGCAGACGAGTTATTTGACTTTAAAGACTTAGTCGTGTTCCTTTAAGGCAGCCACAAAAATGTCAAGTATGTAAACAGGATGTGAAGAACCAGAACTTGGAAACGCAGCATATGGGCACATACAGAAACAGCAGGTTTACCTCTGCGTTGCCAATTGCTCTGCTTCCGCTGCCGCAACCACCCCCACAGGGCATTTGCCACCATCCATGAGTCAGTATAGAGGTATAGTATCAGCCACCTTTCTCGTTCAGCAATGTCTAAAGCCAGCTGGATAGCTTTCACCTCTGCAAACTGACGCTATTCATCTCCTTCAGTAGTTTCTGCGACTTGTCATAGGGGACTCTATTCCTCCTCCGATGCTTTCCTACAATACAGCAGGACCCATCAGTAAACAAGGCATATTGCTTCTCATGTTCTGGCAGTTCATTATACAATGGGGTTTCTTCAGCACATGTCACCTCTTCCTCTGGTGACATCCCAAAATCTTTACCTTCTGGCCAGTCCATAATAATTTCCAAAGTTCCTGGATGATTGGGATTTCCTATCTGAGCTCGTTGTGTGATCAGCACAACCCACTTACTCCATGTAGCATCAGTTGCATGATGTGTAGATGGTACCCTCCCTTTGAACTTCCAGCCCAGCGCTGGCAACCAGGGCACCAAGAGGAGCTGTGCTTCACTACCAATCACTTCTGAAGCAGCTCAAGCCCCTTCATAAGCTGCCAGTATTTCTTTTTCAGTTGGAGTATAGTCGGCCTCAAGTCCTTTATATCCCTGACTCCAAAATCCCAAGGGTCAACCTCAAGTCTCCCCTGGTGCTTTCTGCCAGAAGCTCCAAGTAGGGCCATTCTCCCCAGCTGTAATGTAGAGCACGCATTTTACCTCTTGCCCTGTCTGGACTGGCCCAAGAGTTACTGCATGAACTATCGCCTCTTTAATTTGTTCAAAGGCTGAAACATCCTTGACTTAGAGTAAGCACTACTTAGCAACAACTAAAACATCAGTGCATTATCAACGTTATTATAATACTAAGTTCAAAAACATTAGCACTGTACCAGCTACTTGGAAGAAAATTAATACTATCCCAGCCGAAACCAGGACACATATATATATATATTTTATATATATATATATATATTTATGTAGATATTCACACAATGGACATGGAAGCTTTGTAAGGTAAACAGAGAATCTGGGTCTGAGCATTTACATGAGTTGCCTTGCAAGAAAAAAAATATCTTTTTTTTTTTCCTTGTAGCCATCTTTGTGATTTCATCTTGAAGCAGAGCAAGGTCTTAAAGGATTAGTCAGGAAGGATTTGGTACCATGCTCTGGGTGATGCTCTGTGTATGCTGAGATACAACAGAGACGGCACGGCCTGTTCTGTTCCGCTGATGGTACTGAAGTAAGAGATAGGAGGAATGACTCTGAGCAATCTAGTAGTCATAAATAAAGATAAGGTGGGCATTTGAAGGAGATGAGAAGGCCATGAGTCAGGAGGTTTTGCAAGCTCCAGCCGAAGAACGGAACAACTACCCAAAAGTCTCCACAAAAGACGATTCTAGAAGACTCCGCCTCAAGCTCCGCCTAAGCCCCACCTATTATGAATATGATAATTAGATGACAAAATTAAATGAATATGTATGTAAAGATGTTGTAACCTCTCATGGAAACTGTATAAATTACCTGACTTTTCACTGAAAACTTTGGAGCTAGTTTGTCCGGTGCGAACCGGCTAGCTCCCCAACGTTGCATGAAATAAATACCTTTGCTGCTTAAAGACAAAATTCGTCTCTGAGCGAGTAACTCTGTGCCGTTTTGGCATCAATCTCTTTTAAGCATAAGACTGCTCATACACCATACCGTGTTGCTGCTGTATAATGAGTTTCAATTGGATGTCTGTCTTCAGGCCTGTTCTCATGAATGTTTCCCTGAATTGGAACTTTTTCTCTCAGGGCTAACTTATTTAGCAGGAATCCTCTAAGCAGTCAAATTTGAGAGCAATGGGACACAGGTTTGCTGAGGGACAAGAGGATGAGGGCTTTGTAGCTGCTTCCGCTCACATTACTGCTGCTGCATTTGCTGCACACTCTGTGCTTTGGAATAGGGAGGAAGCTGGGCTGCCCCCTGTCTCCATGGGTTAGTCCCACCCTCTCTATTGTGACTGAGCCTAGCTCTCAGGTATGTATTTTCCTAATTGGGAAACTGGGTATACTTCAGACTATATATTTATAATCAGAAATTGAGGCCTATTGGGTTTTGTGTAGGCATTGCGCCTACAAGGCCTCAAAAAGAAAATTTTGCACTTATGGAGGACACAAACATGAGGTTTTTTTGTAATAAAAGTGCATGCAGAAACGTGTATACTTCATGTTGTGTGTATACTTCAGTAGTGAACAACATGAGGGGAAGTAGTGTTTTAATAAAAAGCCAAAATGCAACACTTCAAGGGACTAAAAATAATTGTGGATTAAATGGGTAACTGTGGCAAAAACTGTGATTTTTTAAAAAATGTTGGGTTTCTTTTCCATGCTGGAGTTGAAATACCTCCTTCCCATTCCTTTTTAAATAAGTGCTTTCCTTTTTTGTAGTTGACCTTTTTTCATTGGGCTAAAAAATATTTTCATTTTACTTTGAATTATTCTGAAATTTCCCCTCCCACATACTAACATTCCTTTGGTTTATTGACTAAACTGAGATATCTATTATTCACACAACTCTAGTTATGAACATCTGACCTAGGCAATTCAATACTGCTTTCTGGTGTGTGGTGTGAGTTGTAGGAAAAATGTTAAGCTCAACATATTTGTGTTATATCTTTCAGTACCCAAGACAACATGCCTCAGTGTGCATCTTCTTCTTCCTCTCCCCACCATAAATCAATTTCACTATTAAAGGAAATATCTCTGGGTGTTGTTAAGAGTCTTCATGGATTTTTTGTTCATGGGGTGGATATTAAAACCCAAAAAGTCTGATAGCTTATCCAGCCTCGCATAAGATAATTGAAATTTTTATATACACAATTTTTAAATTTTTGATTACATAACAGGAATGTAGAAAATTATTTTTGTGCCCTTTTGACCACTTTATTTTGTTGTTGGACTTGGTGAATAACAGAAATTACAAGGGAAAAATAAAGAACAATTTCACACCTGAGACTGAAGGAGCTGATTACGATCATTTTGATGTGCCTTTTATATATTTGCAGTGGTTAAGAAATACTTTATGGTTTGGAGCATGAGCACTTTAGAAGGAATCAAAATTACTGAAGAGCTACAAATTTTGTGAAGTGCTTCAAATTGTTAATGACTCAAGAAGCACTGTAGTGAGTTTTGTCGGGATTTTAGTAAAATCATATGCATAGCCTATACATTTTCTTGTAATCTTCCTTAGGGTTTTTTTTTCCCCTTCTCTATGTCTTTGGTGCTGTTGCTAATAAGACTCCCTCTGTTAATATCAGCATTTCTATTCAGTAGGTGCACACTGCATACAGCCTTAGTCTGGACCAGGTGAAATGGAGGGAGATCATTGCAATGCTACCATAATAAAAATAATCAGAAATTGGTGTTGGCATAAGTCGCATTAAAGGCAATCACCCCCTTGCTGTGAAAAAAAGAGGGTACATTTTCACTCTTGTGTTTAAAGACTAAAAAGTTTGAGAAACTGAGATCAGGAAAAGCTTTTACTTTTAAAAAATATCCTAGGAAAATTATTGAAAATAAGTGTCTACTAAGTTGTCTCTGTTTTACTAAGACTTATGGGCATGAAATTACTTTTTTCGACAATGGACAAAATCTTATTCAAAGTGGTTTTAGGTATTCTAAAGGAACTGTCTCCTTATAGGACAATATGATTTGGTTATTTTGAGCATAAATTGTAGTTTGTGTGCATTCTTTCCCTTATTTTTTCTCCTCATTTTGCAAAGCAACTTGAGAATTGTGGATAACTGGCTAGCTGAAAAAGTTCACATAGACATAGTCCAGCTGGCTGGACAAAAATGCACATCGTTCTCAGCTTATCTGAAGTAAAGCAAAAATACACTGTCTTTGGCTGTTCTTGTTACACAGTAACAGGAAGATTTCAGTGGGAAAAGAATGTTGCAGGTGGGAACAGAAAACTACAGAAGAGAAACTAGGGGCGGGCTTGGTATTTAGGCAACTAACCAATAATGAGCTTAACTTTTGTAATATGTATGAGCTAATTATAACAAGGCATAAAAGGTGACTGTAAGGTACAATAAACGAAGTCTGCTGATTGGCTAAGCTCTAAAGGGTTACATTTTCATACGTCCTCCTACTTGCGGTTTCTGCGGATAGCTAGCTACATATTTTTTTTTCCTCTCTTGTCTACGCGAATTCCTCAAAGTTATTTACAACATTAGGCACAAGGTCAGTGTGTTTTCTCAGCTTCCTTATCAGCATGCCTCAGCATAGCTGCAAGGCCTGCTTCAGCTAACTTACGCTAACTTTGTTTCACAAAGTTCTTTAAGGGAGTCATGGCCATGATCACACAGCCATTCTGCAACAGAGAATAATTCAGTTTCCTTAGCAATCTCAAATTTTCATTCTAGTAAGGAAGTAAGGCTTGAAAGTTGTGGGTTTATAATGGAAAAGTTTTGCCTTAAAATAACAAGGGAACATTCATGTATCGTATCCCACTTATCATATTTGTCTTTTAGTTTAAAACCATTACCTCCTGTCCTATTGCAGCAGATCCTAGTACAAAGTCTGTCCCCATATTTCTTAGAATCCCCTTTAAGTACTGAAAGGCCACAAAAAGGTCTCCCCGGAGCCTTCTCTTCTCCAGACTGAACAACTCCAACTCTCTCAAACCTTTCCTCATAGGAGAGGTATTCCGGTTCTCTGACCGTTTTTGTAGCCCTCCTCTGGACCCACTCCAAAAGGTCCATGTCTTTCTTGTGCTGTGGACCCCAGAGCTGGATGCAGTACTCCAGGTGGGGTCTCACAAGAGCAGAGTGGAGGGAGGACAATCACCTCCCTTGACCTGATGGCCACATTTCTTTTGATGCAGCCCAGGATTTGGTTGGCTTTCTGGGCTGCAAGTGCACATTGTTAGGCAATGTTGAGCTTCTCATCCACCAGCACCCCCAAGTCCTTCTCTGCAGGGCTGCTCTCAATCCATTCTCCACCCAACATATACTGATACTGGAGGTTGCCCTGATCCAAGTGAAGGACCTTGCACTTGGCCTTGTTGAATTTCATGAAGTTCACACAGGCCCACCTCTCAAGCCTGTCAAGGTCCCTCTGGACGACATCCCTTCCCTCCAGCGTGTCGACCGCACCACTCAGCTTTATGTCATCAGAAACTTGCTGAGGGTGCACTCAATCCCAGTATCCATGTCATCAACAAAGATGTTAAACAGTGCCAGTCCCAGTACCGACCCCTGGGGAATGGCACTCATCACTGGCCTCCACTTGGACACTGAGCCATTGACCACAACTCTTTGAGTGCAACCATCCAGCCAATTCTTTAGCCACCTAGTGGTCCACCCATCAAATCCATCTCTCTTCAGTTTAGAGACAAGGATGTCATGCAGGACAGCGTCAAATGCTTTGCACAAGTCCAGGTCGATGACATTAGTTGCTCATCCCTGATCTCTCAACGCTGTAACCCTGTCAAAGAAGGCCACCAAATTTGTCAGGCATGATTTTCCCTTAGTGAAGCCATGTTTGCTGTCACCAATCACCTCCTTATTTTTCATGTACCTTAGCACAGTTCTCAAGACAATCTGCTCCATGATGTTGCCAGGCACAGAGGTGAGACTGACTGGCTGGTAGTTTCCCAGGTCTTCCTTATTTCCCTTTTTTTAAAATGAGGGTTACATTTCCTCTTTTCCAGTCTGTGAGAACTTCATGGGACTGCCACAACTTCTCAAATATGATGGACAGTGGCTTAGCCACTTCACCTGCCAGTTCCCTCAGTACCTCATGCCTCTCATCAGGTCCCATGGACTTGTGGACCTTCAGGTTCCTTAGACGGTCTTGAACCTGATCTTCTTCTACAGTGGGTGGTTCTTCATTCTCCCAGTCCCTGCCTTTGCCTTCTGCGACTTGGACAGTGTGGCTGAAGCACTTCCTGGCGAAGACCGAGGCAAAAAAGTCCTTGAGTACCTTAGCGTTCTGCATGTCCCAGGTAACCAGGCCTTCCGTTTCCTTCCAGAGAAGGCCCACGTTTTCCCTAGTCTTCCTTTTATCACCAACATGCCTATAGAAGCTTTTTCTTGCTGCCCTTGATGCCCCTGGCCAAATTTAATTCTATCAGGGCTTTAGCTTTCCTAACCTCATCCCTGGATGCTCGGACAGTTTCTCTGTATTCCTCCTAGGCTACCTGTCCTTGCTTCCACCCCCTGTAGGCTTCCTTTTTGTGTTTAATTTTGTCCAGGAGCTCCTTGTTCATCCATGCAGGCCTCCTGGCTCTTTTGCCCAACTTAATCTTTGTTGGGAGGCACTGCTCCTGAGCTTGGAGGAGGTGATCCTTGAATATTAACCAGCTTTCTTGGGCGCTTCTTCCCTCCAGGGCTCTATTTCACGGTACTCTACCAAGCAGATTCCTGAAGAGGCAAAAATCTGGTCTCCTGAAGTCCAGGGTAGTGATCTTGCTGTGCACCATCCTTGCTGCCCTAAGGATCTTGAACTCCATCATTTCATGGTCACTGCAGCCAAGGCTGCCCTTGAGCTTCACATTCCCCACCAGCCCCTCCTTGCTGGTGAGAACAAGGTCCGATATAGCAGGTCTCCTCATTGATTCCTCTAGCACTGGGAGAAGGAAGTTATCACCAATGCATTCCAAGAACCTCCTGGATTGCTTATGCCCTGCTGTGTTGTCCCTCCAACAGATATTGTGGTGGTTGAAGTCCCCCATGAGGACCAGGGCTTGTGAAGGTGAGGCAGCTCCTATCTGCCTATAGACGGCCCCATCCGCTCAGTCTTCCTGGTCACGTGGCCTGTAGCAGACCCCCAGTATAATGTCACCTGTCCCTGCTCTCCCTTTAATCCTGACCCATAAGCTCTCAGACAGCTCCTCATCCATCCCCAGATGGAGCTCCATGCACTCCAGCTGGTTCTTGATATAGAGGGTGACACTCCCTCCTTGTCTCCCCTTCCTCTCCTTCCTAAAGAGCATATATCCTTCCATCTCAACACTCCAGTCATAAGAGTCATCCCACCACATCACCGTGATGCCAACAAGATCAGAGCCCTGCAGGCATGTGCACGTCTCTAACTCCTCTTGTTTATTTCCCATGCTACATGCATTTGCATAGAGGCATTTAAGTTGGGCCCCTCGATGAAGCTGACTTACTGGCTGGAATGGCTGGAATTTCTTTGTGCTGCTCTTCAGGTGCTCTCCTGCTGCCCTGCAATTCCTCTCTGGGCTCTGGGCATCTCTTGCTAGCACTGGCACCAAACTCATAGGAGTGGGAGGGACTGAGGTTCCTCTCCCCTGGCAACTTTAGTTTAAAGCCCTCTTCACCGGCTTGGCAGGCCTATGACCAAAGATGCTCTTCCCCTTCTCTGTCAGAAGAACCCCGTCAGCCCCAAGTAGACCAGGTTTCTCAAAGCAAGTCCCATGGTCTAAGTAGCCAAACCCCTGGCTGTGGCACCAGTCTTGTAACCAATTGTCGATTTGCCAGATTTGGCTGGTCCTTTCAAACCCTTTCCCTTTGAAACATGCAAAGGAGCAGGCAAAACAAATGATAATAGCTGCCCACCATGATATCACAGACATAAAATAAAATCCTGGAATGTGTTCAAAAAATAGTCAGACATAGCTGGTGGGAGTCCCTTTTAGGATGGTCTCTACTGCTACAGGGATATTGAGCATCACACTTCATCCCTCTAGTTGTTAACCTAATTTTGAACGGTTTCTTACTTGTTCTAGTCATCATATTATATATTTGTACTTGGGTTTTGGCCTGCACTATTCTGATGGTTTCTAAACACACCACATTATTGACTGCCTGTTGCGACGGAGGGAAGACACAGTCACTCAATATGAGTGATCAGCCGACTTCCTTTATTGTACCTTACAGTCACCTTTTATGCCTTGTTATAATTAGCTCATACATATTACAAAAGTTAAGCTCATTATTGGTTAGTTGCCTAAATACCAAGCCCGCCCCTAGTTTCTGTTCTGTAGTTTTCTGTTCCCACCTGCAACATTCTTTTCCCACCAAAATCTTCCTGTTACTGTGTAACAAGAACAGCCAAAGACAGTGTATTTTGCTTTACTTCAGATAAGCTGAGAGCGATGTGCATTTTTGTCCAGCCAGCTGGACTATGTCTATGTGACCCTTTTCAGCTAGCCAGTTATCCACAATTCCCCCGTTTTTATTTTGGGTGACATAGGCCTGGTTGACCATTTTCAATAACAGCGTTTTAACACAGGAAAATACACAGCCAACTTATAAAATCTCAGTTCAGAAGTATAATTCCTGAAATACTTGAAAAATAAAGTTAGCTTGAAGCTTTAATTTAGATGCTCTTTCTGTTCCAGTGATATAAAAAGTTTAAAAAATTCAAAGGTAATTTTAAAGTTCTGAACATGGACTAATGCAAGCTCAAAACCCAAAAAGAAACCAAACTGATGTTTGACTAGGAATATTTGCAAATATTTTAGTGGAAAATCCCTGACCATTAACAATTTTCTGTCCAAATAACAACTGCCCTTATGCAACCAACCAGTCCATACATTTTCTGAAGAATACCTCATTGATATCAAAGAATTAACAAAGGGAAAAAATTAGTTCTAAGCTATATACATTCATAAGTGGATTTTTCAATAGTTACATACAGATTTACACACTAAGCCATAATGGCTTGTAGGTCATACACACAAGAAGAGTACGTTGCTTATCTGTCTGAATGTCTATGCTAAATTTGACAACTATGCCACAAGCCAAGCCTACATGGGTGCTGTGTGTTATGCACGTTCCTTAACAAACAGAAGTATAATAGACAAATTCCCAAGATCTAGTCCCCAACCTAATTATATTATTTTGTAGCCAATTAAGGAAAATAACACAAATGTGCATATCTACATGTGCACACACCTTTTAGTTCAGAACCGATTTGTGATAAAAGGCCTTAGCCTTATGGCATCATCGAATCTTAACGAGTACAGTAAATAAAAATGCAGTCTTACTGTAAGTGCGATTTATGCTGACATTCCCTCAAATGCTACACGTGAGTATTTCTCGCTCAACTGCCTCAAGTTAAAATAGTAGTATTTGTTAATATGTATTAAAAAATCATTAATTCTCTACAATAGCAGTTGACTTCCATAACACTATGTAAGCAAAAGAGGCTTAAGATGGGTTTTCTGAATACTAACAATTTATTTTAGACTGTCTAAACTCAGGTCTTGAAAGATTTCACTCTGCCAGACGTAGAAACACTGTTGCACTCCAGTTGTGATATCCCTTTTCCCAAGTTGTCACATGCACATCTTGCTCAAGCAACATTATTGTTAAAGTTTCTCTCTGCTACATAAAAGCATATTGCACTTGTAGATACAAAAGACAGCACCCTTACTTAGATTATTACCTTATTACCTCATAACTCTTAGTATACCTTGTATCTCTGATTTCATCACTTCAAAAATTCACCAGAAGCAGATAAAACCACAGCATCAGACTAAACTACACCTTAACTGCTGATTCAAATAAAGGCATTCTCTTCAGATATGCCTAATGCTTACAAATAGTGTTGGCTGGTTTTGATCAAGAAACTATTATTACAATAACGATCAAAAATAATAATCCCGTTTGCAAAATGCCTTTAAGCCAGCCTCCTAGTCCCAACCAATTTCCACATTCAGAATACAGCATAAATACAGAATACAGAATAAATTATCTCCATCAAGGCAAAAAGGCTTCTCGTTAAACACAGAGATGTTTGCTAGTTCAAGGCAGAAACCCATTTCTTGTAGGGGACATCTGAAGCACTTTTTTTTTTTTTTTTTTTTTTTTTTGTGGGTTTGTAATCAAGTCCGTATTTTTCCTTGAGAAGCTTAAGCTGTTCCTCTTGTTTCAGGAGAGTTTCCAACTCTGATTTGTCGAATAGGTCCGTATTTCCCAAAAATATCATACATTTCCTCCGCTGTGATTTTATACGGCAGGTTCCGAATATAGAGGGTCCGATTGACCTCTGGGGGCAGCCGGATGTTAGCTCGCTTGGCCGCTTGCATCGCCATGGCGCCGATCGGAGGGGTGGGGTGGGGGGTGGGGTGCCGCCTTGGAGAGAAACCGCGGCCGGGAAGGGGCCTGCCGGGCCGCGCGCCGCCGCTCGCCGCTGCCGCGGGGGTCACGGACGCTATCCCATACGCTAATAACCCGAGGAATTCCTTTTTACAATCTATGTCCTGAACGCTCCGCTTTTCTAAAAAGCATATGAGCGAATCGTACGTCGCTTGTCTCTCCATACCTTCGTCAGCGCTGTTGCAGCCTTTGCGAGACTTCGGCGACGCGTGGCCGGCGGGACCCTCTGTAGGTGCTCCCGGGCGCGGGGACTGTGCCCTTCCGCCTCCTGCGCTGCTTTCAGGACCGGTACCCGAATCTCCGTCGAACCGTGGCTCGCAGGTTCAGCCCTCTCTAGGGTCCCTGTTCGGGCGCCATTTGTCGCGACGGAGGGAAGACACAGTCACTCAATATGAGTGATCAGCCGACTTCCTTTATTGTACCTTACAGTCACCTTTTATGCCTTGTTATAATTAGCTCATACATATTACAAAAGTTAAGCTCATTATTGGTTAGTTGCCTAAATACCAAGCCCGCCCCTAGTTTCTCTTCTGTAGTTATCTGTTCCCACCTGCAACATTCTTTTCCCACCAAAATTTTCCTGTTACTGTGTAACAAGGACAGCCAAAGACAGTGTATTTTGCTTTACTTCAGATAAGCTGAGAGCGATGTGCATTTTTGTCCAGCCAGCTGGACTATGTCTATGTGACCCTTTTCAGCTAGCCAGTTATCCACAACTGCCTTGACTCAATTTAACCCTTCATCACTCCATGACCAAAGTCCCCTCTGTGCCTCACACCCCCGGGGAGGTGGGAGGTGTTGACATCAGTGTTGGCCTTGCGGCACCATGACAAGATGACCACCCTTTCCCACACTGAGTCACATAAGCAAGAGGTGGAAATGTGGGACTAGTATTGCCTTATATTTCCAGGACTGTGCACACCAAGGGCAGAACTGGCACAGAGGGGGAGCAGAGGTGGAATGTGTCAATTGGTTAACAAGTCCAGATAGTGCTTCCATGACTCAACCAAGGAGGAAAGTCTGATCAGGGAATTTGGAATTCCCCAAGCGTGTTAGCTGGTCCAACTCACTCATCTGAAGAAGTCTCACCATGCTTCCTGCCAGCCTGCCTCATAACCATGCTTATATGTCTTTGCACATCTTGATATTAAGATTAGCCCAGTATTGGTGAATTACTGGACTTACTGTCATTTTGACATGGTTAATTGTACTGATGATTTGTATTTGTTACTGTGCCGTTATTCTGAAATAACAGTAAATCTAAAGCTGTTGGTCTGCTGTCTGTAACAGTATCCCAAACCTATAAATTGACTGGGATGCCTTAAGGCCCTACACAGGATCTTCACAGAGACCTTGCAGAGATAAAAGTCTAAACCCCTAACTGCCCAGAAGGCAAAGCAATCAGAGATTGTGTTTGAGTGGCAAATGGAGACTCACAGTGTAGAAGGCTGGAGGCATATGACTTCAGGCAACAAGAGGAAGGATGCTTCTCCATCTGCAGATATGCAGTGGCAGACTAGGTTCAATGCCCTGGTAGGGGATGATGGAAAGCAAGCCATGTCTGGAGAGATATCAGAGCCAGCCAAGCTCTAACCATGCACTGGCACCAAGAGGAAGCAGCAGGTGGTAGTAATTAGACTCCCTCCTGTGAGTGACAGAGGCCCCCATCTGCTAACCTGACCTGCTGTCTAGGGAGGTTCATTGCTTGTCAGAAGCTTAGATTTGGGACAGTATGAAGAGACTGCCAAGGCTTGTTTGTCTCTCAGCAGTCTATTATCCCCTGTTGCTTATCCATGTAGGCACCAATAATACTTCCAGGGGAGACCTGGAACATAGCAAGAGTGATGACGTGGCTCTGGGGGCCAGGGTCAAGGGCATGGGGGCCCAGGTGGTTTTCTCTTCCATTCTGCCAGTGAAGGAGAAGGTCCTGAAGAGTGGATGGATCCTGTGGATTAACTCCTGTTTGTGCAGCTGGTATAGTCAACGGGGATTTGGCTTTTACAACCGTGGGACCTTTGAGGATCGAGGACTGCTGGGGAAAGATGGGATCCTGTAAGGGATGAAAAAAAGTTGACCTTGTAGAGAAACAAGGCTGACTTGGCAGAACTGTTAGTGTACAGATAAGCACCCAAATTTGGCAGTGAAACTGCAAAGCAACTGCTTTGCTACACATAGACAAATTCCCAGGTGCTCTGCTGCACGTAGGCACGTTCCAGGGCAGAACGTGGGTAGATAAGCGATTATATATAACCAGCACTTATGTATGCAATAAATGATCTCACTTCTTTACTGACTTGGGGTCCATGTCTTCATATGCCACAGGATCCAGCTGAGAAAGTGGGGCAAAAGCATCTTTGCCAACAGTCTGGACAACCTGGTAAGAAGAACTTTAAAGTAGGAATGATGGAGCAAGGAGATGCTGCCAAGTGAGGAATTAGTGAACCAGGTTGGCAAGCAAAGGGTGCAGTGTGATGGGTACAAGAAAGACCTTGGGAACAATAAAACAGGGCAAAAGGGGGCTTATCTCAAGTGTAGATACAGAAATGCATGCAGCTTGGGTGTACTGGGTCTGGTTGGGATGGAGTTAATTTTCTTCATAGTAGCCAATATGGTGCTGTGTTTTCGACTGGTGATGAAAACAGTATTGATAACACACTAATGTTTTAGCTATTGCTGAACAATGCTTGCATAGCATCAAGGTCTTCTCTATTTTTCACTCTGTCCACCCTGGGGAGTTGGGTAGGTGTGGGCAAGAGGCTAGGAGAGGACACAGCTGGGACAACTGACCTGAATGGACCAAAAAGATATTCTATAGCATATGATGTCATTCTCGTCAATAAAACTGGAAGGGGATTTTTTCCAAGGTAGCTGTTGCTCAGAAACTGGATGGGCATTGGGTGGTGACTGATTGCTTTTGTATAACTTTTTTCTTCCCCCCCCCCCCCCCCACACACACACACACACATTGGCTCTATCACATGATCACATGGGGGAAGCTTCTAGCAATTTGTCACTGAAGCGACCCCTGTAGCCCCCCTTCTACCAAAACCTTGCTAGAAAAAACAAATACAGTGAATCAAAGATCCTGGTTCTTATGGGGGACTTAAACCTCTCTGACATCTGCTGGAAGAGCAACACAAAGGAGTGCAAGAAGTAATCTCTCTTCCCACATCTCTCAAGCCCCTGGAAACTCAAGACAAGGACTGGAAGAATTAAGTTCCTCCCATCATAGGACAAGATCAGGTTTGAGGTCCACCTGAGGAACCTGAACATACATAAGTCCATGGGACCTGATGACATACATCCCAGGGTCCTAAGGGAATTAGCTGATGTAGTTGTCAAGCCACTCTCCATCATATTTGAAAAGCCATGGCAGTCAGGAAAAATCCGCAGTGATTGGAAAAGGGGAAACATTACACATTTTTTAAAAGGGTAAAAAGGAAGACCCTGGGAATTACCAGCCAGTCAGCCTCACCTCTGTGTCTGGGAAGATCATGGAACACATCTTCCTGGAAGTTATGTCAAAGCATATGGAAGACAGGGAGGTGATTAGAGACAGACAGCATGGCTTCACCAAGGGCAAATTGTGCCTGACTAATCTAGTGGCCTTCTATGATGCAGAGACTACATCAGCAGGCAAGGGAAGAACCATGGATGTCACCTACCTAAACTTCTGTAATGTCTTTGACACAGTTCCCCCCCAACATTCTTTCTTCTAAATTGGAGAGATATGGGTTCGACTGTTAGATAAATAGGAATTGGCTGGATGGCCGTATCCAAAGAGTTATAGTCAATGGCTCAATGTCCAAGTGGAAACCAGTAACGAGAGGTGCCCCTCGAGGGTCTGTACTGGGACCAATAATAATATCTTCATCAATGGCATAGACAGTGGGATTGAGTATACTCTCAACAAGTTTGCAGACGACACCAAGCTGAATGACGCAGCTGATTTGCTAGAGGGAAGAGATACCATCCAGAGGGACCTTGACAGGCTTGAGGAGTGGGCCCATGCAACCCTCATTAAGTTGAACAAGGCCAAGTACAAGGTCCTGTACCTGGGTCGGGGCAATCCCCAATATAAATGCAGACTGGGGGATGAATGTATTCAGAGCAGCCCTGCAGAGAAGGACCTGGTGGATGAAAAATTGGACATGAGCCATAAATGTGTGCTTGCAGCTCAGAAAGCCAATCGCATCCTGGGGTGCATCAGAAGAAGCGTGGCCAGCAGGTTGAGGGAGGTGGTTCCCCCCCTCTACTCCACTCTCATGAGTCCCTGCCTGGAGTACTGCATCCAGCTCTGGGGTCTCGAGGTCAAGACAGACATGGACCTGCTTGAGTGGGCCCGGAGGAGGGCCACGAAAATGGTCAGAGTGCCAGAATACCTCTCCTATGAGGAAAGGCTTGAGAGAGTTGGAGTTGTTCAGTCTGGAGGAAGGCTGAAGGCTCCGGGGAGACCTTATTGCGGCCTTTCAATACTTAAAGGGGGCTTCTAAGAAAGATGAAGAGAGACATTTTACCAGGACCTGTAGTGATAGGACAAGGGCCAGTGATTATAAACTGAAAGAGGGTATATATCGATTGGACATAAGGAAGACATTTTTTATGATGAGGCTGCTGAGACACTGGAACAGGTTGCCCAGTGAAGTTGTGGATGCCCCACACCTGGAAGTGTTCAAGGTCAGGTTGGATGGGGCTTTGAGCAACCTGGTCTAGTGAAAGGTGTCCCTGCCCATGGCAGGGGGGGTAGACTAGATGATCTTTGAAGGTCACTTCCAAGCCAAACCATGCTATGATTCTGTGAAGCTCCATCACACGTAACCTGGTTAGGCAACCAGGTTAGTACCTAAAAGTACCTGGTTAGGTACTTTTAATCCTTAAAGACCTGATAACTTTCCTGAATTCCTTTGCCCTTCAGAGATGCCTCCCACAGGATCCACTTTCCAATTTCCTGAATAAGCCAAAATATACTGTGAATTCCAGAAGATTTCTGGAGAGTGTCAGGTATGCCTTCTTGATACAAGTACTAGATGAACCAACCAGGGATGATGCACAGCTGGATCTGTGTGGTGTGTTGATCTTGGCTGGCTGCCAGGTGCCCACCAAGCTGGTCTATCACTCCCCCTTCTCAATAGGACAGGGGGGAGTAAATAAGATGAAAAAGCTCACGGGCTGAGATAAGGACAGGGAGATTACTTACCAATTATTGTCACAGGCAAAAAAATTACAAATATTTACAAATAAATTGTCACAGGCAATTAAAATACATTTGGGTAGTGAGAAACAAAGACAAAAAGTTAAACATCTTCTTCCCCCTCCCCTTTTCCCAGTCTCAGCTTCACTCCTTTATTCCTAACTGTGCCTCTTTCATCCCCTCCCAAGCAGCACAGGGGGGATGGGGAATAGGGGATGGTTACGATCAGTTCATAACAGTTTCTCTCTGCTGCTCCTTCCTCCTCAAGCATTTCCCCCTGCTCCAGCGTAGGTCATCTCCATGAGCTGCGGTCGTTCAAGACAAACCTGCTCTGGCATGGGTCATCTCTACAGGCTGCAGTCCTTCAAGAAAAAAACCCAACTCTTTTAATTGTCAGCGGAGGGTTTTAACATCATGCCAGGGATACAGATCAACCAACTGCCCCCAGTCCTCCTTGTCCCCTGGAATGTTTGACTCTCCAGTGGGGGGTCCTTAGCTGGGGAGTGGGGCATCCCGTCAAGGTTCAAGAGGTCGTGCAGAAGGCTGAGCTGCATCCTCTGGTGATTCTACAAACCTTTGCTGTCTATGACTATTTACTTTCTTGGTTTGTCCAATCCTCGCTGTTTATATTACCTCCACATCTCATTCATAGGAATTCCATCAATCTTATCTTGAGTCACCCCATCCTTTAACAAGGCAGCAATCATTCCTTTCTGTGAAATCTTATTATTTTCAGCTTTATTTTAATTTCTATCACCACGCCCTGCATTTTGCTCCAGGCACCATTCTCCTAAATCTCCCAGTTGTTGTACCTTCTCAATTACTTCTCCTATGGGGCTCCCCGTCTCATTTATTAAAAGCATCGTAATGACATTCTTATATGCAGGCAGAGCAGTTTTGATTATTTCATTTCTAATAGGTGCAGTTAACCCGGTCTGTATCATTGTGTCAACGTCTCCTATAAAAATAGCATTTTCATCCTTTCCTCTTTAAGACGCTGTATGCAGTCTCGTAGTGTGTACCAGGGGCAATCTCCTCCTGGCCAATCCCCCTCCATGGGGTATTTGTGGTTGCAACCCGCAGCTGCCAAGGCTAACATATTAGTATTTCCCTGATCATGCTTTCGAAAAGCATCTTGCACAAAAGAATCAGAACTCAACATTACAAACTTCTTGCTGTCTACAGCATCCAATGCAATTCCAGATGCTCCTAAATCATACAGCTGCACCATCCAAGAGAGCAAAGGTTCCCCTGGTTTCTGCTGGAATCGCTCAATCACATCATTAATTTCATGCTGAGTATAATTCTCAATTACATCACGTCTCACTTGCTCTCCATCCGGCCCTTGTTCTAATTTTCTCCTAATTATAGGTTTTATCTCTACATCCTCAGAAACAAATACTCCCCCTACACTCACATCTGAATCAGTTGAGTCCCATATATCACCATCCCACTTGTCAGGATCCCACCATGTTCCTGCTTCAGCAATAACTGTATGCACCTTTTTCGTATTCACTCTACCCTGCTGCTTATGATACTTATACTGAGCAACCCTAACAGCCAACTTCTCCGCCACAGTCTGATAAGTATCCAACCTATCTGTCAACAAACGATTCTGGCACTGCAACAGGACCACCTTACTTTGCAAATCACATGTGTATTTGTTTCTCTAACTCTACTCTCTCTACACAAACCTGCTTTCGCTGCTGATGCTGTTTCCTATAAGCAGTTAACAAAATCCATCCACGCTACCCTAATGCAGCCACTTTCCCCCCCCTTTTCAACAGGTATCATTTGCATCATTTTGCACCTCCTCCCCCTCCTTCTTCTCTGACTTTGGTGTTCACAGAATTGTTTCTCGTGCTTTTTCTTCATCATTCCTCACTGTCTGTGCAGTTTTGCCATTTCTTAAATATGTTTTCACAGAGGCACCACCAACTTTGCTGACTGGCTCATCTTCAGCCAGCAGTGGGTTGGATGCAGAGCTGGCTGGAACCAGCTGTCCCCAGCACAGGACAGCCCCTTACCTCTTTTCATAGAGGCCACCTCTGCAGTTCCCCACCCAGCTACCACAACCTTGCCACATACATGCAGTATAAATCCAAACTTTTATTCAAAGCGGATCTTTAAATCTAGTCTGGTTTGTAAAATAACATGGGTAACATTAGAATAGTAATAGATCACCATAGAAAGGCTGGTGGATACTTATCCTACCCAAATAAACTGATCAGAAAGAAAAACCACCTCAGCATCCTAAAGTGACTGTATTTACCTGTGTTTCCACATATTCCACCTTCATTCTATTCTACCAAAAGTGAATCTCAAGGTAAGTTGGTTGCAGAAAAAGTGTGTATTTATACATTTTTGATTGATTATAGTTTTTCCTGATGTCAGTAGCCCTCTGGAGTAAAAAATGCATCAAGTCACAGCAAGAGATAGGCCTAAACTGTTACTACTAGTAATAAAATACTTTAAAGTTAATTGTAGTTACTAGAACTACTTCAAAACAACTCAGTTGTACTCAGTTCACTTATTTGAACTGATGCATCCTTGGGTACTTCTATGATCTTGGAGGTTTTGTCATGACCTAAAAGGTTACCCAGTCTGCAGGTGTGTAGAGATCGTGACCATGGATTCATAGGATTCCATAATATACAATAACACAGAGGCTTATATCCTCTAAATTTCTCTATTTTATTACAGATTACCACAAATATCACACAATTCACTAGCAAGTATACCTATGACTAATAAAATGAATATATATATATCAAGCAATTACAAATTACAATCAGCAATCAATAAAACCAACAATCAATAATATAACAACAACCAATAACAGCAACAGCCAAGTAGATGTATACACTTACAGGTTACTACAGACTTATCCTTAGTGAAGCAAACTTATCATAAATATAAAAGCAGATATAGTTATGAAAGATTATTTATTTGTATAATAATTGTATCAAGTGATTTAGATCTCAGAAGGGGCCAAACCATCCCAGAAGTGGAAAGACAAACCAAACTTCCCCCAGAAATGGGCGCAGAGGGGGATCAATAAGATAAAAAAGAAAGTTCATGCAGAGAACTCAAGCTGTTTAGGTGGTAGTTTGACCCTGGCTGAATACCAGGTGCCCACCAAAGCTGCTCTGTCACTCCCCTCCTGTCCTGGTTTCTGCTGGGATAGAGTTAATTTTCTTCTTAGTAGCTAGTACAGTGCTGTGTTTTGACTATGATGTGAGAACAATGTTGATAGCACACTGATGGTTTTGGTTGTTGCTGGGTAATGTTTATACTAAGTCAAGGACTTTTCTGTTTCTTGGGCCCTGCCAGCGAGAAGGCTGGAATGGCACAGGAAACTGGGATGGAACACAGCCAGGTCAGCTGACCTGAACTAGTCAAAGAGGTATTCCATACCATATGACGTCATGCTGAGTATATAAACTGGGGGAAGAAAGAGAGTGGGGTCATTCGGCATTATGGCATTTGTCTTCCCAAGTAACCATTATGCGTGATGGAGCCCTGCTTTTCTGGAGATGGCCAAACACCTGCCTGCCCGTGGGCAGTAGTGAATGAATTCCTTGCTCTGCTTGTGTGTGCGGCTTTTGCTTTACCTATTAGATTGTTCTAATCTCTACCCTCGAGTTTTACATTCCTTTCTGATTCTCCTCCCCATCCCTCTGGGTGAGGGGAGAGTGGGCAAACAGCTTCATGGCACAATTACCAGCTAGGGTTAGACCACAACACCTCCTCAACCGAACAGGGGGGAAAAAATATAACAAAAGGCTCATGGGTTGAGATAAGGACAGGGAGATCACTCAGCAATTACCATCACGGGCAAAAAAGATTCGACTTGAGGAAATTAATTTATTACCATTCAAATCAGAAAAAGAAAAAATCACCAAAAAAACCTTTCCCACACCCCTCCCTTCTTCCTAGGCTTAACTTCAATCCCAATTTCTCTACCTCCTCTCCCTGAGTGGCACAGGGGAATGGGGGTTACGGTCAGTTCATCACACATTGTTTCTGCCACTCCTTACTCCTCACACTTGTCCCCTGCTCCAGTGTGGCGTCTGTCCCATGGGAGATAATCCTCCATGAACTTCTCCAACATGAGTCCTTCCCACATGCTGCAGTTCTTCACACGCTGCTCCAGCATGGGTCCCCTGTGTGGGTCCACAGGTCCTGCCAGCAAACCTGCTTCAGCATGGGTTTCCCATGGGTCGCAGTCTCCTTTGGGCATCCACCTGCTCCAGCGTGGGGTCCTCCATTGGTTACAGGTGGATATCTGTTCCACTGTTAACCTTCATGGGCTGCAGGGGTCAGCCTGCCTCACCATGGTCTTCACCATGGGCTGCAGGGGAATCTCTGCTCCAGTGCCTGGAGCATCTCCTTTTTCCCTGACCTTGGTGTCTGCAGACTTGTTACCCTCACATAGTCTCACTCCATTCCCTCACTGGCACAAAGTTGGGGTTTCCCCCCCTCCTCCCTTTTTAATATGCTGTCACAGAGATGCTACCAACGTCCTGATTGGCTCAGCTTTGGCTAGCAGCGGGTCTGTCTTGGAGCCAGCTGGCATTGGCTCCGTTGGACATGGGGGAAGCTTCTGGGAACTTCTCACAGAAGCCACCCTTGTAGCCCCCCAACTACCAAAACCTTGCCATGCAAACCCTCTACATTAGGAAAAGTATATGCAGCACAGGAAATTCTCAGAGAGAAAAGCTCCATTTTTGGCAAAAATTAAGTGATTTTTATATCACAGAGACATAAGAAGGCTTAGGACATACTTTTTTGAGCCACCAATAGATACTGTAAATTTCTGGGTTTCACCTGGAATAGCCAAAAGATGATATTTTCTGTTCTTTCCAACTAATTTTTATTTTTCTAGACTATTTTCCTGTTCTTGCAGTTAGAACAGCCAACGGCAGTTACTGATTCCTACTTCCTCAGGATGCTTTCCCCTTTTTCCAGACTATTTTTTACCTTTTCAGATGATAAATTGCTGTTACAGTTCCATGTTTATGCTCTTATCTATGATATCTCAGGAAGTCTCTGGTTTCAAGATACCCAGCTCTACTTCAAAGATGCCAGCTGCACTTTTCAAGGAAGCTTTGGGTTCACAGGCTTAGTTCCCAGGCTATCAATTTCTTCTGTTCGGTAATTTCCCCCTTCTAACGAGGTTGTCTTTATGGCTGCTCATATCAGGTGTAAAAACTACAGTATTTGGCCCACTCAGAAATATTTAGTGTATTGACAGTCTTACAGAAAAAATTGTATTTGAGGAATTAGTGATCTTGGGCAAGCCGTGTCACCCATATTAGGCCTAGTAACCCTTGTTAGCATAAGTGACTGCCCTATGTATGTAACAGTGCCAGAGAACATGGGACTTTTTCAAGCAGATCTTTGAAGAGGCCAAAGCCTGCTATCCTGAAGCCCAGAGTTGTGGTCTTGCTTTTTGCTCTCCTCCCTGCTCTCAGGATCCTGATCTCCCCCATCTCATAATCACTACAGCCAAAGCTGCCTTTGACCTTCACCCATAAACTCTCAGTTGAATGCAAAAAGGCTTTATGCACAAGGAGAGACAAGCTACAAAGGTAGATTAAAGAAATATTGCCTGGGCATGTAAAGATGGTGTCAGGAAAGCCAACTGTGGTAGGTTTACCTTGGCTGGCTGCCAGGTGCCTGCCAAGCCACTCGCTCACTCCCCTTCCTCAGCAGGACAAAGAAAGAAAATAAGGTGATAAAAAGCCCGTGGGTCAAGCTAAAGACAGGAAGATCACTCACCAGTTACCATCATGGGCAAAACAGACTCAACTTGGGGAAGATTAATTTAATTTCTTGAAAATGAAAAATAGAGTAGGATGGTGAGAAACAAAGACAAAACTGAAAACACCTCCTTCCCCACCCTTCTTGCCAAGGTCAACTTCACTCCTTCATTCCCGACTCTTCTGTCTCCTCCTCCCCATTTTAAGAACTACTCCAGTGTGATTACATTCCATGGGGTGCAATCTTTCAGGAATGGATTGCTCCAGTGTGGGTCCCCCACAGGCTTCAGTTCCTGCCAGAAAAACTGCTCCTGCGTGGTCTTCTCTCCATGGGCTGCAGTTCCTGCCAGGAGCCTACTCCAGCATGGGCTCTCCACAGGCTGCAGCTTCCTTCAGGGCACACCCATAGCTCTGGTGTGGGGGTCCTCCAAGGGTTGCAGTGTGGATATCTGCTCTGAGGTGGTCCTCCATAGGCTGCAAGGGAGCAACCTACTTCACCATAGTCTTCTCCAGAGGCCGCAGGGGAATCTCTGCTCCGGCGCCTGGAGCACCTCCTCCTCTGACCTTGATGTCTTCAGGGTTGTTTCTCTCACATTTTTATCACTCCTCTCTCACAACTGCTGTGCAGCATTTTTTACCCTTTCTTAAATAAGCTTTCACAGAGGTGCCACCAGCTGCACTGATTGGCTTATCTTTGGACAACAGTGTGTCTGTTTTGGAGCTGGCTAGAATCAGCTCTGTCTGACATGAGGGCAGCCCCTGGTCTCTTCTCACAAAGGCCACTCCTGCAGCACTGTGCCCCCCCCCCCCCCAACTTTGCTATGCAAAACCCAATACACCAATACTCACCTGAACTTTAGACTTGCAAGGAACATCAAGGACAAAAAAAAGAAGCTCTACTGCAGAAAATATCATAGCAACATTGTATCAACAACGTAGCAAAAATCAATGGGAGACCTTATAGGAGGAGAAGGTTGTAGAGCAGGGGTCCTCAAACTTTTTAAACAGGGGGCCAGCACGCAGATTAAGTGGCAGGAAGTCATCTGCGGCTACTTGGTTCCCCCACCCAGCCCCCGGTGTGTGTGTGTGTGGGTGTGTGTCTGTAAATACCGGGGGCCAGATTGAGGACCCTGGGGGGCCGTATCCAGACCACGGGCTGTAGTTTGAGGACCTCTGTTGTAGAGGATTGAAGATGGGTTAATTAGCATTGATAATATACAGCTGTGGGCTGGCTTCAGGGGCTGCAGGTTGGCTGATGTAGATAAGGTGCAGCTGTGGCTGGATCTGTTAAGTGGTTGGGCAGCCAAGGAAGAGAGAGGAGGAAGAAGGAGAAAGAAGGGAGAGTACCCTGGATGAGGAGAGACTAGGAGAAGGCAGCAGAGGGACTGGCATGAAGAGTATGTTGGTATGTGATGGTAAAAGACCTTGTTGCAGCTAGCTAGTTTGGAGAGTGCTGTGACAGAAGGTGATTTTATTTAAAATAGAAACTGAAACAAAATAAGTGTCAGTCATAGTTTCACACTCAAAAGCAGCACAGTAAGCATCTAAGAAGTCTGTCCAGCAGTCAGGCACATGTCAAGGTCCTGAGTGCAGTAGTAGGCCTTAATGGCCCTGACTAGCCTCAACTGAGGTTTTCACCCATGGGCCCAGGAGATCCATTTAAACTCAGCCATGAGCTATGTTGTAGAAGTGCCTGTCTCCAGCTCAGCCACAGCCATGACTGTGCCAGGAAATGGCTGCCTGTTGAACTGGATCCTGAGCTGCAGACTCACTTCCTGGCTTGACCTCGGACCTGCCCTATCATCATGAAATTGCCTGATGATGTAGACTTTTGGTTGATCCTGGCTACCCTTCTCGAGTCTGCTTTGGTTGGGTATTGTGGGACTGGGCCCTGGCTGGCAAGGCCTCTACCCTGCTGGTCTTGTTGTCATGTCTAGCTCCTTGCTTCCCATCCCTTAGGGAGAAGCAAGTCCTCCTTGCTCCTGACAGCACCAGGTCTATGCATGTTCAAGCCATCCATCCAGCAGTCAGGCAGCAAGATGCCAGATGTTAGGTGATGACATGGAGGACAAGGGATGCCAGCTGTCAAGTCTTTCTAATGTATCCTGGGTTATTCTTAGGTTAGTGATCACGTGCAAGTTTTGGATATGCTTTTTTGTACCCTTTTGGAGCTGACAGTGATCAGTGTCTCCACCCTATCCCACCCCTGTGACTGTTACAGGTGAGCAAACAACCCATACTGGATCTGGATACCGGGGTTTATTTGAGAAACAATGAAATTAGAGCTTTTTACCCTACTTGGTGATCTTACAAACACATTCACTTCCCCCCCCCCAGCAGTACATTCACTATGTCTGTACTTCCTATCAGGAAGATCACTAGATCACTGCTGGTCCAGGAGGGTTGAGCAGATGAAAGTCATGTTGGTTTTGTGCTGTGCAGCTTGCTCCCAGTTACCAGTCTCAGGCATTATTGGCCAAGATTCCTGCATGTCCCCCTGCATTTGTCTCCACACATCTCCCTGATCTTCCCCCACTTCCAGGATCTTTCCTCCAGCCAAGATCTTCACTTTCTTTTTGCCAGGCCTCCTTCTTCTTTTTGGTAACCCAAGCCCCCAGTTTTCCCAATTTAAATAGTCCATGTGCAGAAGCACAACACGTGATCAGGCTCCTAATTGGTGGTTCTGTTTCTGAGTTGGAGGAATCAAGATGTGACACACTTCTTTAGTCCAAGTATTAGTTATCAAAATTTACAAACAGTCTGTACTGGTTGCAGCTAGCAAGTCACAGGCTTGTGCTTGAGAGTACTAAAGTTCAATTTTGGATGTTTACCCACACATAATTATCTGCAGCCTGTCAGCATTCACAATTTAAGCTCACAATTCTTTCTGCCTACCACAGCGAGTCATCAGGAATTGTTCACTGTTCTTTGTTTCCAGACCTGGATGTCTTCTGTAATGGCTGGTGGATGTGCTGAGGTCTTGATGACCTGCTAATCTGGGTGCCATTAACGTATACAATTGAGAGCCTTTGTTCTGCTGTGTGTTCCTTCTGGTGTCTCCACACACAAAGGTTCCCATTCCTTCTCTATTCACACTAATCTTAGCCTTTCTATAAAAACTCTCTATGCTGCTGCTACAACAGCAGCAAAAGGCTGACCAAGGAAAAACTGGGACCGTTGCTGAATAGGGCAGACGATTTAGTGACAGTGGACACAGATAAGGTTGAGGCACTCAGTACCTTCTTTGTGTCCATCTTCACTAGCAAGGTCTCCCATGCCTCTGTGCTTAGTGAAAGGGTTCAAGAGGGAGAATTACCAGAAGCGGATGAGGATCAAGTCAGGGATTACGTGCGTGAACTCTACCCATACAAGTCCATGAGACCTGACAGGTTGCCTCCAAGGGTGCTGAGAGAGCTGGCTGATGTCCTTGTAAGGCCATTCCATACCATCTTTGAAAAGTCATAGTTGTCTCATTGGAAAGGAGGAAGTTCCTGATGACTAGATGAAGGCAAATATTGCATCCATCTTCAAAAATGGCCAAAAGGCCAATCTAGGGAACAACAGACTGGTCAGCCTCACTTCAGTCCCTGAGAAAATAATGAAACAAGTCCTCTTGGACAACAGTTCTGGGCATATGGAGGAGAGGGCTACTAGAAACCGTCATTAAGGATTTACCAAAGATAAATCGTGCTTGACTGACTTGGTTGCCTACTTTGATTAAAATAGTTATGGTTGTGGACATTTACCTCAACTTTATCAAGGTTTTTGACACTGTCTCCCATCCTATGCTTGTATCCAACTGTTATGGTCTGGATGGGGGCGAAGGGGGGTGCAACTAGATTGGTGAAAAAGTAGCTGGATGATCAAGCTCAAAGGATAGCGGTTGCTGTGTCATATTCTACCCGGAGGCCAGTGACAAGTGTGGAGTACTACAGGGGTCTATCCTGGAACCTGTCCTGTTGAACACCATTTTCAATGACCTGGAGGTGGCAACAGAGTGCACTCTTCTCAAGTTTGCAAATTATGCTCTTAAGGACAGGGCTGCCATTCAGAGAAACCTAGACAGGCTGGAGAAATGGGCCCATCAGAACCTCATATAACTCAACAAGAACAAGCACCTAGTCTTGTACCTGGGAAGGAAGAACCCCTTGCAAAGATACTGGCTGAGGACTGCCTGGCTGGGGAGCAGTTCTGCTGAAAAGGACCTGGGTGCTCTTGATAGGCAGCAAGCTGAACATGAGCCAGCAGTGTGTCCTGGCAGCAAAGGCGGCCAACATAATTCTGGGCTGTATTAACAGTAGTGTAGCCATTAGATCAAGGAAAGTGATTATCCCCCTTTACTTAGCATTCATTAGACATGGAATACTGTGACCAGTTTTGGGTCACGTACAATACAGGAAAGACATTGATCAACTGAAGCACATCTAATGGAGGGCCACTGAGATCATCAGGGGCCTGGACCACATGCTCTATTAGGAGAGACTGAGAAAACTGGCCTTTTTCAGCCTGAAGGCTTTGGAGGGGACCTGACAGCAGCCTTCCAGTACCTACAAGGAGGTTATTAAGAAGGCAGAGCCAGGCTCTTCACACTAGTGCATGGTGGGAGGACAGGAGACAATGGGCATAAGTGGAAATAAGAGAGGCCCTGACTGGATAGGAGAAACTTTTTCTCTATGAGGATGGTCAAGCATGGGATCAACGCGCCCAGAAAGGTTGTGCAGTCCCCATCTTTGGAGGTTTTCAAAACCAGACTGGATAAATATATTTAGTTATCTGCAGTTTGCAGCTGAGACAGCTACTATCTTTGCAGGTGTAGGGAAAAGACTCAAGATATTTGTTATCACAAGGAGCTAGTGGCCTTGGACAAAAGTCTGGCAACATGTTTAGTGCTAGTTTGCTCTGTATAAGAAAGGGACATAAAACCAGCGTGTGATGGAAAAAAAGTGAGGAAGCCCCTGTCAGTTTGAGCCTTGATACAGACAGGACTATGCAGCATGCTGTACACCAGATGAGAGATCCATCTGATGCCATCACCTTGGGCTCCTGGTATCAGAAGGGACGTAAGACATTCTAATTCAATTACTATCATCGGTTCCATATAGCTTCTGGTTTTTGAGTCAATAAACAACCTCTTTTTCTCACATCCTGGATGTGGTATGTTGTTTCCTTGAATCCTCATTGTCTGCCCAATAGCTAGACAGAACAGCAGATAACCTGAGGATAAAACACAAGTGTTCCAGACATTAGTACTAGGGCCAAGAAAGGAGCTTCCATCAGCTGATCTATTGCTTATTTTTTACTAATACTTATCCCACTGTATACTACAACAGACTTAGACTTTACTATATCATAATTAGAGCCTACAAGAAAAAAATAGCTAGTGTTGCATAACAGCTAGTTTATCTGTGTCAGCAACTGCTGGTAAGATCTATGAGAACTATTTATACCAACTCATTTACTTGGGTTAGTCAAACTATTATTCTAAAATGCATTCCAAACCCTGTGTGCGATCAGAGCAATGCAGCAGAGGGCCAAGTAAACAATAGATCTGGCTCAAGGAGCATACAAATAATAGACTCCTGTAAAAACATGTGACAAATATTTATACTGATATTTGAGGTACAGACTCTCCCTTGAAATAGCTCAGCTACAGAGTACATGTTTATGGACAGAGCTGCTATAGAAAGAGCAAGTTTGAAAAGTTTCATAGAAATTTTGGATTGCAGAGGCTCTGACACCAGGCTTGTTCTGGGAATAGCATTTGAACCCAAGATCCTAAACCACAAGGCTTTTAAAGATCGTCCTATTTCTCAGTACTTAAGTTGATAATTTCAGAAATCATTCACTTAATAAAAAGTTTTAGTTTAGCAGTGTATGAAATACCTGCCAAAACCAGACTTACAAGTGCTTGGCTCTTGACTGTGATCAAGCTTTGTTGAAAGCAGAATCTCATCCCACCCACTGTACCTGAAAGTCTCCTTTTGTTCTCTTCAACTAATAATTTTCACTCCATTATAGAACTAGCTTTAAAAAATTAGTTTTAAAAATTTAGTTAATTTAAACTAAAGTCTTAAAACCAAAAGTTTCTCAGTGACCATACAACCCAAAGATCATATGTAAGCAATTGTTAGTTATATGGGGGGGAGGGGAACAACACACAAGACTTTTTTTATGAAAGCAAAATGTAACATTTAAATCCTCTTAGAAGAGGTAGAGAGCCAGTGTTTTAATTGATGCCATTCAGATCTGCAGTACTGATGTCATACCAATTTATTGCTAATGATAAAACCAGATTTAAGAGCTATGCCAGCAATATAGCAGTATAACTGTGATCTTCAATATTCATAGAATAAGACATACCCATATCTAATAACAATAGCAGATTCCACCAGAAATCCATCACTTATTGTAAACATTGTATTTGTGCAAGTTCTTTTTCAAACTTTAATTCCCAAAATCATGAAAGGCAAATTTAGTAGCATAAAACACATTCAGTTTCATGTTTGGCAATGAGAACCCCATTCTTCATAGACAACCAAAAACCTAGCAGCACATTTTCAAACATTATTACAACTGTTTCTGGATTACCCTCCGTCCAAATCCCTCCCCACTCAAAGCACCAAAAATAAAGTGCGATGCCCATAAAAATGTCTTAAGAAAATAGCCACGTTCTTTTATTTGCAATAATGATAATAAAAATAATAATAATAATAAAAAGAGCACTTTGCCTCAGTCTTAACAGTGCTATACTGTGTCCATCATTTTGGGTTCTTCATCTTTCAGTAGCATTGAGTTTAAATTGGAAACACTTCTGTTTATGCAACCTTGTCGATCATTTGCATTCTGCAACAAATGAAGAATTCAAAGCTTAATCTCAATGCATACATACACTTACAGATAACTAAATCAAGCTCTTTATTTTGCTTGTCTTAAGATAAGTTTGTAATAAAATAAAATTTCTTAAAAAACAACAACCCAGACAGTATTGTCATAATGTGAGTGTCAAGAAGCTTCTTTAAATTTAGCTAGCATACTATCACCTTATTTACTTAGGGTTCAGTTACCAGATCTTATCAAACAGGTACCTTGACCAAAATTATTTCAAAGTACTTTAAATTTTGTCTCCTTCCCCAACATCCAGCTTTTAAACCCTTTTAAATTTTAATCTTCAGCCCAAGATGTGATCATCACCAGCACTGAAACCAAAGGCCCCGGTGTTCCAAAATAAAGATAAAACCAAGGGCAGAATATCGTAACACAGTGTAAATTTTCCTTAGACTTGACTACCTGTAGGTTTCCATTAATAGGATTAGTCATTTTCAGTTGAAAGCTCATTTCGCCTCCTGTGATGCAAAGTATATTTAATTCTAGCGCCTGAACAGGTTAATGATGCAGTTTTCCATTTAGCACAATTATTCAAGGGCACTGAACTAACATATGCCTTTTAATGCTATAAATTGTGAGAGCTTTGAGAAACAATCTCTCTTGCATATTGCTAATAGTGCATGTTAGAAATGACAGTGCTTCACGTATGGAGAGGCCTATTCCTAGATCTCAAAAAGTACATCTTCTCAAGAGTGTAGCAAAAATCTATTCCTAAAAGAGTTGTTATATTCATTTTTGGAAATAAAAAGCCTACCTGTGACAAAGACTCCAGTCCTACAATACCAGTATAGACACTGGGATTCTGTACTGACGTAGGTATAAAGGCTTGAGACTGTGAACAGATTCTCACTCTTGATTTGAATGCTTCAAGCTCAGTTTTAAAAGCTTCCAAATAGCCTTCTTCCCCTGCCTGTAAAAAGAAGAGTGAAATATTTTTCATCTCAGCCAGATTTACTTCTAGTTGTAAGCATACATACTGCTAAAGAGAAGTCTTGCAGTAATGCATATTATACTCATTAAAGGATAATGGTTTGTACAAGTCAATAACAATATTACCACCAGTCAGCTTAAAAAGAAGATTCAGGTATGCTGTTTTTTGTTTGTTTGCTTTGTTTCAAAGAGAGACTTTAGCATTTGATGGGTATAGCAACTGAGTTATTCATCTGAGAACATGTAAGAACAAAACAAATATAATTTTAATCCTTCCTTTATGCCACCTCAGAAGCCAATACCCTTAAGAGAAAAGGTACTAATGGCAGCACTCAATTCAAAAGCAAAGCATGATTCAAAGTGGGTGTCAACTGAAGTCCTTAAAGCAGCATTAAGATCAGCATGATTTGATTCTTCAGTCTTGGATAACTTAATATAGAACCTGCATCAAACCACAGCTTCAGTCTTCTCACATCTTTCTCTCCCTCTCAGCATTCCAGAGCTAACTATGACTGACTGAAGAGAAACAGACTCCAAATTGGGCCCTGCCATAAACTGTATAGAGAGGAATTATGATAAACGAAATAGGACACTTGGTTCTTAGACACATTCATGTTTGCGCTGTAATTTAGGTGGCACTTCACTTTTCCACACTCCTGTAGTTCCCATGCTATGTTCTGCTTTCCCTCTGGCCTAACAAAAATCCATGGAACTTCCATTCTCAAGATCAGAATTATGCAAAATGTTCATCCTAGAATGAACTGCCAACAAAACACCACTTCCCCATAAGCTTGATTCAGTTGGTAACATATTTAACCTCCAACTGTCAGGAAGAAAGCTCCTTCAGAACACTGATCCCTTGCAAGGGTATCAAGAGTTTCAGTGTTATACAAGTTCTGACTTACTTTGGCTTTTTGGAAAAATAGACGAAAACAGCCTCTTGGATCCACATTGCAACTTCTGGCCATTTCTATAATAAACTGCATCACAACTGCTTGGTGTGCTATTTGTTCCATCAGAGCTCTTTTCTGAAAAGAGAAATTACATAATTACAGAAAGTATCTTTAAAAGTATAACTCTATCTAGAAATCAGCAACATCTTTGCATTTGATTCCTAAAGAGGAAAGAACTGATACTGACAGAAGCAAAGGGACTGTTAATTAGCTGAGACTAGATCTAATGTAGTAATGTGTTTTGGAGGCTTCCTTCAATAAGATAACATAGACATGAGAAGACAGGGAGAAGATTAATTAAATGGCTCATCAATTTGGACAGCTTTTCTGTAGTGTAAGTGGGAAATTGCATACTTTTAAGCGGTTTAAAGGTCTTCCTAGTACCTGTTCAGCTTCTAGATGAAAACACCATAAGATGAGATATTTAGCTGTTTCTTCACATACAAGATATGGATGGTCAGACAAAAATCTTTGACTGTCATCCCATCTGCCCAGCATACCTGATTAAAAAAAAACCCAACAACATGAATTAACACATTCAATACGGAGAAGTGATTTAATGCAGTGAAGATGTTATTCAAATTTACATACCACTACAATCTCCTTCACACTTCATTGTTACCTTAGAAGAACACCATGCAAATAAAACTGAACTCTATATTTTTTGGTTATTAAAACACCTCCCAGTGCTAAAAGAACATTACCAATAAGGTATGCTCAGACTAAAGATACTGAAATATAGTTAGCTGCTACTGTTAAGATCTTATTTTTATTGTATCTCTGGCAGCGTTAAAAACAGGTTAACTGTAAATGGTTTTCACACACTGTAACCAAGTAGTATCTATACCTATTTATTAAGAATTTGATAGTATAACAAAATTGATGGATGGAGATTTATAGTCAGTGATTTTGACAGAAGTGCTTGCAAGTTAAGACAAATAGAAATGAAAGCATAATCATAGTCTAAAATTAATATGCTTTGACATGGTTTGCTAGGGTTTAGGAAATAAAAAGCTATTTTTATAACCAAGTTCAAGCATTAAGGTCAAAAACAGGAGAGCCAACTCAGTGGTTGAAAGTTAACTAGAAGACTTAATTGTAGTAAGTAGCATGAAACTACCTTCATGGAAAGACCTGCAGGTTAAAAGTCAGAACTCAAAATTCAAACAGTGAGATGATCACCTCCCCCTCATTTCCTTCATATGATTTAATTGCCCTAATACACATATTAGTAATATTTTACTGCTTGCCAGTATTAGATACAAAGTTTTACCCTTCTATCACTCATATATTTATATATTTAAAAATAAAAGATCGGTTCCATCTCTACATAGTCTTAACAGCTGTTTTGCAGATATTTACC
Organism: Falco rusticolus; assembly: GCF_015220075.1. NCBI lineage: Eukaryota > Metazoa > Chordata > Aves > Falconiformes > Falconidae > Falco > Falco rusticolus. The sequence goes on along the minus strand of NC_051209.1, from coordinate 22,792,500 downwards.
TTTTATCATTCACCTCCCCTCATGGATTAACAGACAGAAAACCCCCAGCTATTTATTGGAGGCAGGTCCCAGGCACTTTTACATGCAGGAATTGCATCTCCATTAATGCCCCTGTCATTTCCCATGGAACAGCAGAAAAAGTTGCTAGAATTTTAATTTTTATGACTTGAAAAACTTTTTCAGTTCTATGTTGACTCAAGAAGTTCTCATTGATCATAGTAACCAACGGGCTTCTGTGCTTTACAGCTTCCATTACTTTGAAATGGTTATTTGTTATGATGCCACATCGCCTGTCCTGAGAAACAAGAATCTAGATACTCTCCTCGCCAGATGTTTCATTTGTTAGCATCCATTTTCTACAACAGTAATAACAATAACGAAAAAAAGAAATAGACCTACACAAATTCTACAGGAGATTAAACTGCAAAATGTTGGAAGCAACATACTTACCAAAGTATCTAATCTTTTGTTCATGTTTCTGTATAAATGATTTAGATATATCTTCATCTTCTACTTCTTTTCTTTTATATTGACTAATAAAACTCTAAAGATGAGAAAAAACTATTATAGAATCTCCACATATACCTTTTTTGACCTATAGGATTATTTTAATTCATTACTACTTAAAGGGCAATGTTCTAGTTTTAAACACAGCCCAGCAAACACACATGTACCCAACACTTCATGTACCCAGGAAGGTTATTTACTAAAACACAGCTCATCTAATTAATAATAGGGTGAAAAATGCCTTATCATATTATTCTTCTGAGCAATAATATATCTCAAAGTTCTATGCACGAGTAGGAACTTACTGATCTATAAACAATGAGAAATATCTATACCATCTAGCCCTGATGAAGCTAACTCAGTGGAATTATGAAAAATGATGGTTCATATTCAAGTTAAGTGCTGAAAACAAAACTGACATTTACTATGAAGACAGCTTGTGCTAACATAATCTGTATTAAGAAATTAACGTTATTAGAGGCAAACTGTGCATGTTTCAAATGTGAGAATTTAGCATAACAAAGAAACAAACTTAATGTGAAGAACTTTTTCTCATCCTTGGTTTTGGCAACAGTTGCTATAAGGGACAAATATAAGTTCTGACTCCCAGTTAAAGGAGGTGTCATACACATTCATGATATCAGTGCAACATGTCCTCTTCAATAGGACAAATTAAGAAAGAAAAACATTCAAGACATTACAATAAGCACTATACTAAATATAGAAAACACTCAAGAAGAGAAATAAATGGAATAAAAAAGGCTTATAATTGTTTTCATACACATTTATAGGCCATACCTTATTAAATACCTCCTTACTAAATGAATCTGTATTCCATATTTTCTGTCTTTCCCTCTGTATTAGTGCTGCTTCTTTTCTTCTCCATTCTTCCTCTCTCTGTCTCAGTTCTGAAGCTTCAGTCTGTGCTTTGGCATATTCCTGATCAATGGATTCCGAATTATGCAGTGCTAAACTACCAAGTTTCTGCTGGGCTTCTGCTAGATTCCATTTGGATTCTACAGAGTTCTTCACAAACTCTTTTTGGTTTTGACAGATTAATTCAATACCTTGAATATACGTCTGTGTCTGTGTGGAAAACAAAACATGCTGTTTATGGAAGGAAAATTGATAGAATTTATGAAGCATATAATTCCCAAATAGAACACTGACATGGAAGGCATCGTAAAAACAATATTATATTCACAACAGTGACTAAACACAATATTGTTCAGCTAAATTACTTTTAACGGAAACTTCTACTTCAAGCTTTCTAAACCTAATTGAAAGATACTTACAGAATCATGGATCAAGTATTACCACCAATAATACAGTCTCCAGACTGTATATCATAAAAATATTTTCTAGATAAAAGGATTTTCCACACTCTCCTCTGGCTATCTTTATTCTGCAAAATTAGCAATAGCCAAAATAGCAGAATACTTGCAAGACATACTTCTGAGAAGAAAGCATCTGCTTTATGATGTTGTGGTTTAACCCCGGCCAGCAACCAAGCACCATGCAAAAACTTTGACTGGGCAGGACCAGCTCAGCTAGCAGATCCTCTGGTATTAACCAACCAGGTAGCCTTTGCTAAATGTTTATCCCAATGTTTGAAGGTCCCACAACCCATTGCTTTCAGCGTAGTCTTTAACAATCCATTACATTGTTCAATTTTCCCAGAGGCTGGTGCATGATAGGGAATGTGATATACCCACTCAACGCCATGTTCTTTGGCCCAAGTGTCTATGAGATTGTTTTGGAAATGAGTTCCATTGTCTGATTCAATTCTTTCTGGGGTGCCATATCGCCACAGGACCTGTCTTTCAAGGCCCAGAATAGTGCTTTGGGCAGTGGCATGGGGCACAGGGTATGTTTCCAGCCATCCGGTGGTTGCTTCCACCATTGTAAGCACACGGTGCTTGCCTTGGTGGGTCTGTGGGAGTGTGCTATAGTCAATCTGCCAAGCCTCCCCATATTTATATTTCTGTCATCATCCTCCATACCACAGAGGCTCAAACCGCTTGGCTATATTGCAATGCATGTTTCACATTCATGGATTACCTGTGCGACAGTGTCCGTGGTTAAGTCCACCCCTCAATCTCAGGCCCATCTATATGTTGCATCTTTTCCTTGATGGCCTGAAGTGTCACAGGCCCACTCAGCGATAAATAATTCACCTTCATGTTGCCAATCCAAATCTACTTGAGCCACTTCAATCTTGGTTGCTTGATCCACCTGCTGGTTGTTTCAATGTTTCTCAGTGGCCTGACTTTTGGGTACATGAGCATCTACATGACGTACCTTTACAGCCAGATTCTCCAACCGAGTGGTGACATCTTGCCATAATGCAGCAGCCCAGATGAGTTTACCTCTACATTACCAATTGCTCTCGCTTCCATTGCTGCAGCTACCCCCACAGGGCATTTGCCACCATCCATGAGTCAGTATAAAGGTAAAGTATCAGCCACCTTTCTTGTTCAGCAATGTCTAAATCCAGCTGGATAGCTTTCAATTCTGCAAACTGACTCAATTCACCTTCTCCTTCAGCAGTTTCTGCAACTTGTCATCGGAGACTCCGTACAGCCACCTTCCACCTTCAATGCTTTCCTACAATATGGCAGGACCCATCAGTCAACAAGGCATATTGCTTCTTATGTTCTGGCAGTTCATTATACAATGGGGCTTCTTCAGCACGTCACCTCTTCCTCTGGTGACATCCCAAAATCTTTACCTAGTGGCCAATCCATAATAATTTCCAAGTTACCTGGATGATAGGGATTTCCTGTTTGAGCTCGTTGTATAATCAGCATGACCCACTTACTCCATGTAGCATCAGTTGCATGATGTGTAGAAGAAATCCTCCCCTTAAACATCCATCCCAGCAATGGCCACCAGGGTGCCAAGAGGAGCTGCGCTTAAGTACCAATCACTTCCGAAGTGGCTGCATGGTGCTTGGTTGCCGACTGGGGTTAAACCACGACAGATGTCAAATAACAATAGAGTAACTATTACTACCTACCTTCCAGCATGCATTAATATTACTGTGGTGGGTTGACCTTGGCTGGCTGCCAGGTGCCCACCAAGCCACTCTCTCACTACTCCTCCTCAGCAGGACAGAGGAAGAAAATAAGATGAAAAAAAGCTCGTGGGTCAAGATAAAGACAGGAAGATTGGTCACCAATTACCATCACAGGCAAAACAGACTCGACTTGGAGAAGTGAATTTAATTTATTTATAATTAAAAATAGAGTAGGATGGTGAGAAACAAAGACAAAACTGAAAACATGTTGTTGTTCGTTTCCCCCCCCCCCCTTCTGAAGATCAACTTCACTCCATTGTTCCCGACTCCTCTGTCTCTTCCTCCCTGTTCTGAGCAGTGTTGGGGGGATGGGGAATGGGGGTTGCACTCACTTTGTATCAGTTCCTCTCTGGCGCTCCTTCCTCCTCACACTTTTCCCTTGCTCCAGTGTGGGGTCCTTCCCATGGGCTGCATTTCTTCAAGAACTGCTGCAGTATGGATCTGTTTCATGTTATACAGTCCTTCAGGAAAAGACTGCTCAAACATGGGTCCCCCACGAGCTGCAGCTCCTGCCAGTACCCTGATCCAGTGTGGGCTCTCCACCAGCTGCAACTTCCTTCAGGGCACATCCACCTGTTCCTGTGTGGTGTCCTCCATGGGCTGTAGTGTGGATATCTGCTCCAGCACGGTCCTCTCCATGAGCTGCAGGGAACAACTGCTGTGGCACGTGGTACTCTCCATGGGTTCCAGAGAATCTCTGCTCCGATGCCTGGAGCACCTCCTCCTCCTCTTTCTTCTCTAACCTTGATATCTTCAGGGTTGTTTCTCTCAAATTTTTTCCTCACTCCTCTCACAACTGCTATGCAGTATTCTTTTGACCTTTCTTAAATATGCTTTCGCAGAGGTGCCACCAGCTTTGCTGATTGGCTCAGTTTTGGCCTGCAGTGGGTCCATTTTGGAGCTGGCCTCTGGCCAGCTCTGCCTGACGTGAGGGCAGCCCCTGGTCTCTTCTCACAGAGGCCACCCATGCAGCCCCCCCCAACATTGCCATGTAAACTCAAAACAAATGCTCACTGCATGTCCTCTGATCTTATCCTGGACTATTAGTGAAAGTGGAATTTAAGCTACGAATTAGTTGGGGCACAAGATAAGCATCCCTTTCCTTCTTCCAAACATACTGAGAGTCACTAACAAGTAGGAGATAGAAATGATTTCTTACACCACAGTATTTATATTGCCTACAGATGTACACTAGAAACTCAGCAGTTCCAGATTTTTTTTCTTTCTCTAAACCATCTGCAGGCTACAAACAGGATGCAGGCTCTCTCTTCAAAAGGAGCCCCATGGACAAGACAAGGGCTAATGAATCATAAAATCATTTAGGTTGGAAAAGACCTCTGAGATCAAGTCCAACTGTTAACCCAGGACTGCCAAGTCACCACTAAAATATGTGCCTAAGCGCCACATCTATGCATTTTTTAAACACTTAGAAGGATGGTGATTCCATTACTTCCCTGGGCAGCCTGTTCCAGTATTTGACCACCCTTCCAGTGAAGAAATTTTGTTGAAGCAGGAGGCTCGGACACAACTTATACGACCAATATGATCAAGTTAGTGCCACTTTATTAAAAGACTTACAGCAATTTATACTCTCAGCAAGAGATACACACGCTACATAGGCTTTGTTATGTAAAAAGTGATAGGTTAAAACCACTCGTCCACACGCTTCCACCTCCCTTATGATTGGTCCCAGTGTGGTGCCCACACGCTGCTCCCCCCTCGTGCAGGCATCCTGTTTTTTCTCATCCCTCTGTCCAACTCCCCCATCTCTCAGTGAACACACAGCCTCCCTATCTCCCCTGGCCTTGCACACGTCCTTCACAACACCTGCAGCTTGTTAGGGCTGCGGCCTGTTATTACAACCAAGTTATGCAGTCTGGATTGCTCATAATATGCCCGTTTTCTTCCAGCCACTCCACAAAATTTTTCCTAATATCCAATCTAAATCTCCCCTGGTGCAAATTAAGCTGTTTTCTCTTGTCCTGTTTTTTGTTATATGGGAGAAGAGACCTACCCCCACCTTCCTTACAACCTCCTTTGAGGTAGTTGTAGACGGCAATAAGGTCCCTCCTGAGTCTCCTTCTCCAGACTAAACAACCACAGATCTCTCAGCTGCTCCTCATAAGACTTGTTCTCTAGACCCTTCACCAGCTTCATTGTCCTTCTCTGGACATGCTCCAGCACCTCTATTTCCCTCTTGAAGTGAGGGGTCCAAAACTGAACACAGTGTTTGAGGTGTGGCCTCACCAGTGCCAAGTACAGGGGGACAATCACTTCCTTTGTCCTGCTGGCCACACTGTTTCAGATCTAAGCCATGATACTATTGGCCTTCTTGGCCACCTGGGCACACTGCTGGCTCATGTTAAGCCAGCTGTCAACCAGCACCCCCAGGTCCTTTTCCACCAGGCAGCTTTCCAGCCACTCTTCCTCAAGCCTGTAGCGTTGCGTGGGGGTGTTGTGACCCAAATGCAGGACCCAGCACTTCTTGATGAACCTCATACAATTGGCCTCAGCCCATCAGCCCCACCTGTCCAAATCCCTCTGCAGAGCCTTCCTGCCCTCAAGCAGATCAATACACACACACCCCCCTACTTTGTGTAGTCTGTAAACTTACTGAGAGTGCACTCCATCCCCTCATCCAGATCACTGATAAACATATTAAACAGAACCAGCCCCAATACTGAGCCCTGAAGAACACCACTTGTGACCAGCCACCAGCTGGATGTAACTTCATTCACTGCCACTCTTTGGGCTCATCCAGCCAGCCAGCTTTTTACCAAGCAAACAGTATATCCGTCCAAGCCGTGCGCAGCCAGTTTGTCCATGAGAATGCTGTGAGAGACAGCATCAAAGGATTTACTAAGGTCCAGTTAGACAACATCTATAGCCTTTCCCTCATCCACTAGGTGGGTCACCTTGTCATAGAAGAGATCAGGTTCATCAAGCAGGACCTGACTTTCATAATCCCATGCTGGCAGGGCCTGATCCCCTGGTTGTCCTGCACACGCTGTGTGATGGTACTCAGGATGATCTGCTCCATAACTTTCCCTGGCATCGAGGTCAGGCTGACAGGCCTGTAGTTCTCCAGATCCTCCTTCCTGCCCTTCTTGTAGATAGGCGTCACACTGGCTAACATCCAGTCTTCTAGGACCTCCCTAGTTAGCCAGGGCTGTTGATAACTAATGGAGAGTGGCTTGGTGAGCTCTTCCACCAGCTCCCTCAGTACCATTTGGTGGATCCCATCTGGCTCCATAGACTTGTGCATGTCCAAGGGGAGCAGCAGGTCGCTGTTTCCTCCTAGACTGTGGGGACTTGTCCTGGTTTCAGCTAGGATAGAGTTAATTTTCTTCTTAGTAGATGGTACAGTGCTGTGTTTTGGATTTGCTGTGAGAACAATGTTGATAGCACACTGATGGTTTTGGTTGTTGCTGGGTAATATTTACACCAAGACAAGGACTTTTCAGTTTCTTGGGCTCTGCCATCAAGAAGGCTGGAGGGGCATGGGAAATTGGGAGGGGACACAGCCAGGACAGGTGACCCAAGCTAGCCAAAGAGGTATTCGTTACTATATGACATCATGCTGAGTATATAAACTGGGGGAAGAAGGAGGAAGGGGGAGGATGCTCGGCATTATAGCATTTGTCTTCTTGAGTAACTGTCACACATGATGGAGCCCTGCTTTCCTGGAGATGGCTGAATACTTGTCTGCCAATGGAAAGCAGTGAATGAATTCCTTGTTTTGCTTTGCTTGCATTTGTGGCTCGTGCTTTACTTATTAAATTGTTCTTATCTCAACCCTCAAATTTTACATTCCTTTCTGATTCTCCTCCCCATCGTTCAGCAATGTCTAAAGCCAGCTGGATAGCTTTCAATTCTGCAAACTGACTCAATTCACCTTCTCCTTCAGCAGTTTCTGCAACTTGTCATAGGGAACTCTATTCCACCTCCAATGCTTTCCTATAATATGGCAGGACCCATCAGTAAACAAAGCATATTGCTTCTCATGTTCTGGCAGTTCATTATACAATGAGGCCTCTTCAGCACGTCACCTCTTCCTCTGGTGACATTTCAACATCTTTGCCTTCTAGACAGTCCATAATCACTTCCAAGATTCCTGGATGACTGGGATTTCCTATTCGAGCTCGTTGTGTCATCAGCACAAGCCACTTTGCTACATGGAGTATCGATTGTATGATGCACAGAGACCCTCCCTTTGAACATCTCAGCGCTGGCAACCGGGGCACCAAGAGGAGCTGTGTTTCAGTACCAATCACTTCTGAAGCAGTTTGAACGCCTTCATAAGCTGCCAGTATCTCTTTTTCAGGTTGAGTATAGCAGGCCTCAGATCCTCTGTATCCTTGAGTCTCCCCCTGGTGCTTTCTGCCAGAGGCTCCAGGTAGGGCCATTCTCCCCGGCTACAGCGTAGACCACATTTTTTACATCTTGTCCTGTCCAGACTGGCCCAAGGGCTTGAATTATCTCCCATTTAATTTGTTCAAATGCTTGCCATTGCTCAGGGCCCCATTCAAAATCATTCTTCTTCTGGCTCACCTGATAGGGCTTACAAACCAACTGTAACTTGGAATATGCATTCCCCACAACACCTAAGCAAGCATGAGTTTCTTTCTTACCAATCGGTGGAGACATATTATTTTGTTGATCACATCCATTGGGATTTCATGACGTTCACCTTGCATTTTATTCCCAAAAACTGGGTCTCCTGTGCGGGTCCCTTGACCTTACTTTCTTTTGTGGCTAAACCAGGTTTCAGAAGGATTTGGACCGTTTTCTCCCTTTTCTCAAGAACTTCTGCTGCTGTATTGCCCCATACGGTAATGTCATCGATGTATTGCAAATGTTCCAGAGGTTCACCCTGTTCTAGTGCAGCCTGGATCACACTGTGGCAGATGGTAGGGCTGTGTTTCTACCCCTGGGGCAGTTGATTCCAGGTGTATCGGACACCCCTCCAAGTGAAGGCAAACTGTGGCCTGCACTCTGCTGCCAAAGGGATTGAGAAAAATTCATTTGCGATATCAATGGTGACATACCACTTAGTTGCCTTCGATTCCAGTTCACACTGAAGTTCTAGCATGTCTGGTATGGCAGCACTCAATGGCAGTAAGCCTTCATTCAGGCCATGATAGTCCACTGTTAATCTCAATTCTCCATTAGGCTTTCGCACTGGCCATATGGGGCTATTAAAGGGTGAGAGGGTCCTGCTGATTGATCCTTGGCTCTCTGGGCGAATCACCTTATGGATTGGAATCAGGGAGTCTAAGTTGTTGCGGTATTGTCACCGGTGCACCGTTGTGGGAGTGACCGGCACCTGTTATTCTTCGACCTTCAGCAACCCTACCACAGAAGGGTCATCCAAGAGGCTGGGCAAGGTAGACATGGGGCCTCTGAGCCAGTCACAATGGGATGTTTTCATCTCTCATTCCCAGTCAGACTTATTTCAGCCTCCAATACAGTTAGCTGTTGAGATCCCCTGTCACTCCAGAAATACTAATGGGTTCTGCCCCCTCATAACTTGATGACATTAGGGTACACTGTGCACTGGTGTCTACTAGAGCTTTATACTCCTGTGGGTCTGACATGTAAGCCATCAGATCCACGCAGTCTAGTAAACCTGGTTATCCCTGTCCTTCACCTCGCTGGAAGCAGGGTCCCCCTAATCCTGATCATAGGGTTTCCCACCAGGATGGCAAGCAGTGCAGAGCAGATGTAAGTGTGGAGTAGTCCTGCCCACTTACATCTTGCAAGAATGGATTAGAATTCCTTTTCATAGGATTGAGAGTAATGTCAGCCTTTCCACTCTGTCTGGGAAACTGCCCACTGGGGACTAGAACAGCAGCCTTCCTGAAAGACCCCCTATCTATGATTGTTTTTTCCTTGAAATTCATGTACCTGTGACTCCAGGGTCAAGGTAGGTGTTCCATCCCACCTCCTCATGTCCTCTCTGTGATCCTGCATGTAAAACCACAGGGCACCCCATGGTGTGCATCTCCTATATTCTCCCTCTCAAGCAGAAGGGCACTTACTGTTGATGGCTGAGATGCAGGTCGTACAGGTGGGGAGCAGGATATGTCCTTGTCGAGTTGCTGTACCAGTTTCTCCACAGCCAAGATGGAGGTAGAGATGTAATCTTCATATTCCCAGAGTTCATCCACTTCATCCACCGTTGGTGGCACACTGTCTTTCCAGCTCATTATTGGCAATGATTTGGCATATGACGATGGTGCGCTCCATACAAATTTCTACCACGTGGGTCACGTGTATGTGACTTCGTCTGGATCTATGGTTACTGCATGCTGTTTGGGTCATAATAAATCATCTCTTTCACAGCTAGTTCCCTCAGGTACTGGATACATCTCTCCATTGCAGTCCACTTGCCTGGGCAACATATAATATCTTCCTTGAAGGGATACCCTTTCCATCACGCTTGGCAGGAGTCGCCTCCAGAGGCTGAGGACTTGCAACCTTCTTCCAGTTGCATTGTCAATACTACCTTCCCTAGAAAGTGATCCCAGCTGCTTGGCTTCCCCACCCTCTAATTCCAAACTATTATCCCTGTAACTGCAGCACTGGAACAGCCAGGTGAAAACGTGCTCACCTGGACAATGGCTGAAATCTTTTTGCATATCCCACAGCTCATTCAGAGATAGGACTCGAGAGGTTACCTCTTTTTCTGCCTCTTCCTCTTGTTCCTGTGATGGTCCTGGTTTGTCCTCCTTTAGTAAATGAGCTGACTTTCGTGTCTATTTCTTCTTGAATATAGGGGCAACTGATACTGGCATGGGTGGGTTCTCTGGTTGAGCTGCAGTGCCGGTTGCCAAGACTGGAGTAGCTGCAGCACCTGTCAATTTGCCATCAGATCCAGAGACTTTCTTTTCCCCTTGAGGGTACGGCTAGGCCCCAGCACATTGCAGTAATTTATGCCTCTCTGGAACTGCCAGGGTGACAGCATACTTTTTCCAAATATTTTACTAGTTTTTTCTGGATTCTGCACTTGTTCAGGGGTGAAGTTCCAAAACACTGGAGGTGCCCACTGTTCTAGGTACTTGCCCATACTATCCCACACACTGTGCCACTCATAACGAAACAATTTTGGGGCAGATCTCTGGGTGGTATTGTAAAATAGTTGTTTAACCTTAAACAAGACCTGGAACACATTCAGTATTCCTAGCAATAGGATCATGCTGGTTTCAACATCCCAAGGATATTGACAATTTTCAGAGTTCTCAAATGCTACTGTAATTAACCTGTCAGGGAGGGGGAAGATGTGGGAGGATGTCTACTCCACAGGTTGACTCTCTGAGGAGAAAAGGCAAAAAGGTATAATTATTAATAGTTCCCATTAGATGACTCCTGAAGTACAGAGGTGACAGCAACACTGAGCACACAGACCAGGTTAGTTTCACAACCAGCAAATCTATCATATCACAAGCCAGTATTACAAATTACAACAAAATTATAACCTTAGCCCGGGCCGCAGAGATGAGAAACAGCACAACAGGGAACACGTACTGCAAGTAAGGTGTTAGATAATGCAACTCTGAGAACAAGCGCAACAACTCCAAGAGCAAGTAAATCAACATTGTGACCAGCAACTATTAAACCAACACAATGAATGCTTAGAACAGTTTTTTTTTAACACGCTCTGGTCAGATCTGTTGTTATCGCAACCCTTCGTGCCCCACATTGGGCACCAAAAAGAACGTCTAAAACGCAAAAAGGATTTTAGGAAGAAAATTAACTCTGTCCCAACTGAAACCAAGAAAGACTCCATGAAGTTCAACTAGGGCAAATGCCAAATCCTACATCTAGAATAAGCCTGTGCAACAGTACAGGCCGGGGGCCAACTGGCTATGAAGCAGCTGTGCAGAAAAGGACCTGGGGGTCCTGATGGACAAGTTGAACATAAGGCGTCAGCGTGCCCTTACAGCATGGAAGGCCAACTGCATCCTGGGCTGTATTAGCAAGAGTGTAGCCAGCAGTTCCAGGAAAGAGATCCTTCCTCTCTGTTCAGCACTTGTGAGACCACACATGAAGTGCTGTGTGCACTTCTGGGTTCCCTGGTACTAGACAGGCATGGACATACTGGAGCAGGTCCAGCAGAGGACTACTAAGATGGTCGTGGCCTGGAGCATGTGACATATGAGGAGAGGCTGAGGGAGCTGGGTATGTTCAGCCTTCACGAGAGAAGACTCAAGAGGAATCTTATTGTTGTCAACAACTGCTTAATAGTAGAATGTGGAGAAGATGGAGTCAGACTCTTCTCAGAGGTGTACAGGGACAGGATGAGAGGCAATGGACACAAGCTGCAACAAGGGCAATTCCAGTTAGTTTTTTTCCAGAAGGGTGGTCAAACTCTGGAACAGGGGCCCAGAGAAGTTGTGAAAACTCTGTCTGTGGAGATATTCAGAACTCAACTGAACAAAGCCCTGAGTAACCTGTTTTGAGCAGGGGGCTGGACTTGAGACCTCCAAACATCTCTTCCAACCTAATTTGTCCTATGACTATAATTTAGTTATTTAGAGAAGACTTTTCACCTACAGAGAAACGTACTGTATCAGCATTTATTTTTCAGTCATGATAATGTTTAAGTAACTCCTATACTCCAGCTCTCGTAAAATGCTCAGCTGTTACTGTGGGTGTATTACGTATAAATTACAGGGTTTCTGTAGCAGCAGGTTGCAGGGGTGACCTATATAGGAGGAGACCATGAACTGCCTTGTGCCAGTCACAGTCTGTTCCAGCCAGCTCTGAAACTGATGCAAACAACCCATCGCGTGCCCAAACTTCAGCCAGTCAGCAAAGCACATGGCATCTCTGCTTACACATATTTAAGAGATGAGCAGCAGCTGCTGGAGGAAGAAAATTGTATGGGACACATGGAAAAAGACATTGCTAGGGACGCGGCTGGAGATGCACCCTTGGAAGGAGGTATTCCATGCCAGAGCAGGCACTTCCCCAAAGGGACTGCAGCCTGCGGAAGAACCCAGAGTAAGAAGCAAGGTACAGTAGAAAGAAACTATTATACAACAACCCCAACCTTCTGTGCCACCTGTCACTGCATCGAAGGAATTGTTAGGGACTGAGGGTAACATGACAAAAACAAGGGAAGTTGAGACTTGGAAGAAGGAAGGAGAGGTGTTTGACTGAAGCTCAATCTGGGAAAGGGCGAGGAAAAGTGTTCCCTTAAGTGTTCAACAGCTTATGTTTTCTTCCTTCAATACTGAATCAGTAATTAAGTTTATGACAATTGGCAATAAATTATATGAAGTAAAATACACTGAGTCAAGACTGTTTTGCATGTGAAAGCATTGGTGGAGAATACAGGCAACACTCAGACCTGTCACAGCCCGGGATTGGAATAATCAGAGTGATTTAGAAAGTTACAGTGTTTAAGCAGAGCTATGGAAATGGGAGCATTGCTCCCCAGCGTGAGCACTCAGCAATCCTTTACTTGGAGTGAAATTATAGAAATGCAGGACACCTACAACTGCTGCCTCAGGGAGATGCCCCTGAAGTGGCTATGATGGTGCTGAGAAACCAGAGCTGCTGGGATACAGCCAATAGTTCAAGTGAGCAGAGCTCTGGGGAGTTTGGGGCCTATGCCACTTGCAAACACAGCCCTGTGCAAAAGAGAAGGGCTTTGAGATTGGCTGATGGAGGGATAGGCTGGGCAGTGGCCTGATCCTGAAAATGAAATAACCCCATGGAGGACCTAGGAAGAAGGGAGTAATCAGTTGCAGTTGCTTGGGCTGCTGGAGTGTATTTACAGGTGAGAAGGGAGGGACCCTGAAAAGGTGATCATTACTGACACCATGGCCCAAAAGCTCTGATGGCTAGACACAGTTACTAACACTCCTCTAGTATCACCTGATAACCTGGTGGGATGCCTTGTTGATCAAGGAGTGACCTATATATACTGTACTGGAGGGAGCATGCCAGAAAAACGGTGCAAGATTAGCAGCATGGACAAGGATAATGCTGAGGATCTGGTAGTATGGTTAACCTCAGGAAAGAATGGGAATTCTGCATACCCCCCCTCCTACACTCTGGGACTTATGGATGTTGTTGAAAGGAAGAGGATATGACAGAGCAGGATGGAAGGCCCTTTAGAGATCTAGCACTGCAAGCTAAAGAATTGCAAGAACAGGGGAGAGGTCAGAGTTCAGTTAAACCACTGCCTTCTCCTACCTCCATCTCTGGACCACATACTGTTCTGACAACCGATTTGAATTTACTGCGGGATGCGTGTATGTGTGCATGCGCAGCATTGGCCTGGTAGGGGATGGGGATAACTGAATTTATTGGACTATCTAGGTAGGGTGGCCAAGCACCCCTTTGCCTCAACAATTTAGTAGCCTAGTGGATACTGGCACCAAGTGCACCTTATTGCCCTCATTGTGTAGTGCTGATTGAAGTATAGCCATTAATGGAACAACTGGAGGGGAGACATGCCTACCTCTAGTGGAAGGGAGCCTCAGTTTGAATAGACAGGATTAGTACTCACTACCTGCTGCCATTGGCCCTACTGCCCCTGCCATCATCAGGACTGACTTTCTTAACCACTGTAGATGGACAGGCAGGACAGGAAAGCTTTGGGTTTTTTGGAATAGGAAGAAGAGTGGTTTGCACAGGAAGGAACCAACTACAGCACTCTCTACTAACCCCAATGTTGTTGCATGTACTCAAAGAGACCCAGTTATCATTCCCTTGGCAACCCAAGTAATTTGCTGTATGTAGAGTTTATAATGTATGTATATTAAGACTGTGATGATGTTGAAAGTAAAGTTTATAATGGATGTATGTTCAAACAGTTCTTAAATATGTGTTTCACAGAGGTAAAGGGTGGAAAGTAAAGGGTTTTGGTAGCAGGGGGCTGCAGGGTGACCTGTGCAGGAAGAGGCCATATACTACTATGTGCCAGTCACAGCTGGTTCCAGCCAGCTCTGAAAATTATGTAAATAATCCATTGCATGCCAAAACTTGGCACACCTGGTGCCTCTGTGTCCTGGTTTCAGCTGGGATAGAGTTAATTTTCTTCTTAGAAAACTTCCTCAAACATATTTAAGAATGGCAGCTGTTGGTGGGAGGAGGCATGGAAGGAGACAATGTAGGTACCAGCTGGAGATACAATCTTGAAAGGAATTACTCCACTCCAGAGCAGCCATGCTGTGAAGGGACTGCATCCTGTGGTTAAGCCATGTCAAAGTAGGCACACTCAAAAGGCCTGCAACCCATGGAGCAACCCACGCTAGATCAGAGAACAACAAGAAAGAAGCAAGGAGTGGTGAAAGAAAATGAGTAAGCAGCAAGGAGCTGCAGAAAGAAACCATTATGCAGATGACCCCAACCTCCTTTGTGCCACCTGTCACTAGATCATAACCCAGCAAAACCAAGGGAAGTTGAGACTAAGAAGCAGGGAGATGTTTGATTGAAGTTGAACCTGGGGAAGGGGGGAGAAAAGGTGTTTCCCTGTTTGTTTAATTGGGGGGGTGGGGTAGTGTCCTCTCTCAATACCTGAATCAGTAATTGAGTTTGTATCGATTGGCAATAAATTAAATGAAAAAAAAATCCCCAACTTGAGACTGTTTTCCTTGTGACAGTGGGATGATGACAAATTCCAATATTACCTATAGCATTACTACACACGTTCTTTCTGACACGTTCAAAGATAGCTAAACAGATCCAGGATAACCACACAGTTATGCATGCCTGTTTATGCCAATATACTAGGCTCAGTGATTCCATTTATGAAAGAAAGAAAAGTTTAATCATTCTCAGACTCACACCTTTGCACCTCTTCAGTGGTTTCATTTTATATTTTACACCACGCAGCACAAAGAAAGTACACATGTATGAACCCAAAACACGTCCCGCTCTCTGTAAGTTGATTCTGTAAACTGATAGTCATAAGCCCTTCCCTGAGAACCCAGAGGTGAAATCAGGTACGACCCTGCAGGTGCAGGGGCTAGCAACGTAGAATGCCTCAGCGGTGGGAGTCACGCATGCTTCCACCTAAGGCTCAGTAGAACAACAGAAACCCACACCACTGACACGTCTGGCTGAAGACCTCCCGCCAGAGGAAGAAAGAAGCACACGGAGCATAATAAACTCAGCAGAACAAGAAAACGGCACGACAAGCAGTATAGGGAGAGACGTACCTGTGACACCTGCGATTCTGACAGGCGCTGGATAGATGTGAGAGTTAATTCCCGTTCCTCATCTTCCTCAACCGAACCAAGACCCTGAAAGGAGGAAGACCACAATGCCATCCTCACCACAAACTACACAATACCGACAGAACATCCCCAACCCTGAACCGGATATTCCTGTTGCTTGAGGCCGCTACAAGCTTCCCCGGAAGTGACACTGCACCCGACCTCCTACGGCAAACGTAAGGCTTATTTCCTCTCCCTCACCCTACACGTTACCCCACCACTGGTCCAGGTCACGTGGGGTAGAGCCAGCCCTGCCTCTTCCGAGCTAGGGGGGTCTCAATTCAGTGTAACATGGGAGGTGGTGGTGGTGTGTTCTGTTCTGTTTATTATTGAGCCTGTTTTGTTGGATCAGTGACAGAAAACTATTTTTAGGGAAATAGCCTTGCTGAAGTTGTTGCTGGGTGGAATGTGATCGGTTGTGATCTGTTTGCAAGCAGCCAAGGGAAAGCCTTCAGTGCAAAGTTCCAGGAGCAGCTCAGTCTGCTCCACCTAGTCCTCTGCCTTCTGAGCTGGTTGCTGTATGTGTATCTCAGATCTGCTTCACAGTCACAGGTTTGGATGTTGTTACAGAGCAAGAGGTGATGGTTGCATCAGTGTGGGAAATGGTTCTTTATGCTGAATCAGTTTTGTAACATACGCAGGTCAATGTTTAGCTTTGCTAAAAAGATGTTTCTGTGTTTTCTTTTTCAGAGTTCCATGGAATTTTTCTGTAAAGGTGGAGGGCTAGTTAGCAGTCTTTGTTCCCTCATCTTCATCTAGAGGCTACTCCAGGAATTAATCAAATGTGTATACACGTACAGGTCTGCTCTAGTGTTGTAACATGTGTGTGGAGGTTCTTTGAAGGTATATGCATGTAACCAAAGGATTGCCCGTGCAGACAGCACTGCTAAGCATGTTATACACATACCGTTGGGCTGGCAGATGTCTGAGTTCACGTCTCTCCTTCTTCTCTGCCACTGCGAGCAGCACTCAGTGAGAGCTCCCTGAACCGCGCACCTAGTTACACCGAGCCGCAAAATTTGCGTGCTGGCAGCCGTGGCGTTCTGGCATGAAATGCTTGAGTCTCCATAGCAACGCGATGCGTCCCCATGAGATGCCGCAGAGGCTGTAATGGCAGCTCAGTGAGCTGTGCGCAGCGGCTGGAGCCGCAGGGCTGAGAGCAGCCGGGGTCTTTTTTGCGCCCTTTTCTTCTATATCCCGGCCCCCTTGAGTTGCTAGGACCTTCCTCCCCCCCCGTGGCTGACACTGGGACCAAGATGCTTTTGAAGTACGTAGTGAGCTGCAGATTCACACCATGAAGTGGGAGCCACGTCTGAGAGAAGGAGCAGGGAGAGCATGGACAAAGTTCAGGGACAGGAGAAAGGAGCTGGGGGAATGCCTGGAAATTCTACCTCTGATACAGGTAGGGTAAGGTCATAGAAATCTACCTTCAATACCACAGATCCCTGAAATGCGACACTCCTGTGAAATGCAAGAATATATGCACATATCTATGCATTTATAAATATATGTGTACATATATATGTATGTATGTACATACAAATATGCGCCATTGAAGAATTTGTGTCACCAAGAGCTCCTGGAGGAGTTCTCCATTTTATAACAGCTTAGTTTCAATTTGGAAGTGAAAGTTAAGGGAAAACAAAAGTTTAAAGGATACTGTGAGGCAGTACATTTGAGGGAATAATAACAAGTATAAATTTTAAAGGGCCATATGCTTTTCTGTGCCCTAGGCAGTTTTAAAAATCCTTTTTCAGAAGATCAATTTTGTAACTGCCCCTGGCACATCTGAAGACAGAATTAGATTTATCTGGCACCCTTGCTGACAGCTTCAATTAAGAAGCCAAAGACCTACTAAACTCCTTTCTGAGAAAGAGGATAGTTCTATAGACTGTGTGTGAGGCATGGGTGTAGGAGAGATTAGAGTAAAATAATTTTATTTCACTGTAAATGATGTGGGGTTTTTTTCAAGGTCATGTGTTCGGGTATGTTCCTGCCAGAGAAACATGACCTTTATCTCAGTGTTTAATGTGCAACTTGATGATGAATTAAGTCAACTGCTATGAAGGAACAGATTTTAAAATGTCTTTAAGATTTTGCAGTCTAATTTTTTTTGATAGCAGTGGTTATGGGAGGACAGACAATAGTATGTAAGGATACTTGCTCTGGATTTATTCTGTTTCAGATTTATTTTTGTGGGGAAAAAATTGTGTTCTAATATGGCTATCATCTGTTCAAGATTTGTATAATATCAGCAGGCATATGACTTAAAGATACAAATCAATAACTAATGCTTTTAGTAACATTTTACATTCCATCTTAACATGTGAAATCAGTGAGAAGACAAGTCTTCAGCTTGATTATTCCTGTACTGTATGCTTATTAGTTATGACTGATGAGTGGTGATTTATGTTTGAAAAATGTTTTGAAAAAATGGTTTAGCACAATATGGTTTTGTTTCTAGTGGTTAGCAGAACTATGCCAAACCCATTATGAAACAGGAATAGACACTGTTGAGGAGAACTGTGTATTTTTCTCCGTATTTATTTTTTACTGATTCTTCCTTTGCCTCCAATATGAGACTTCTTTTCCTTCTTTACCTCCCTCGATCGTAGTATCCCAGAGGCAATTTCCCACTTCTCTCCATTCCGTAATACTAAACAGTAATGTGGGCGCGGGAATCTTATCCTTTTTTTGTGCCCAGCGAACTAAAGCCTCCACTTCTCTTTATTTAGTGCTCTCACCTCTCTTAAAGAGGATACTAGTTAAGAGTTTAATTGCTGCATCTAATTCCATCACGGTCTTCCTTAGTGCTCTCCCCTCTCTCAGAGAGGATATTAGTTGAGAGCCTATTGCCACGGTTTTTTTTGTCATGGTCTTACTTCGGCAGGGGTGCAATCTGCAGCTCTACACCAAACTCTGGACTCCGCTTTTCACCTTGCAGGTTCCGCCTGCCTCCGACTTCCAGCCCCCTAATTGGACAACTTCCTTTCGCGTATGATGCACGGAGACTTCTGCATTTAAGCGGACCGTATTTAAGCGAACCGCATTTAAGTGACTTAAAGGGTCCCTGTTCGAGCACCAGACAAAGAGGGTCCCCTGTGGCGAGTCAGCCAAGTCACGACAATCACACCAATATGGCTACATGCCGTGCTCACTTTATTAAACAAACAGGTCATAGTTATAACTTAAACCAACCGCTGGTCACGCGACTCTACACACAGGTGATTGGATAAATGTTTCTGGTCACGCGGGTGTCCATATTGCTGATTGGTGAGCATGCTGCAGGCGCCTGGTCAGAGTGTGCTGATGAGAGTGTGTTGATTTCGCGATTCCCAGGACTTGCTCTGCACCTGGCTTCTTGTTTGTGCACAGCTTGTTTTCTTTCTCCCACTGCTTGTTTCAAGGACAATTTAAAGTTGCTCTGCAGCTTCAACTAACAGGCCTGGGTTGTCCAACCCGGACAATGGTAACATATGTCCTCGGTCCTTTAAAAATCCCTCTACATATCCCCCTTTTTCTTTTTGGACAACCCATGTCTGTTTCACAATAGATGTTAAACCTTTCTTCTAACAAGAAAATAAACAGCCAAAAATTAAAAACATTACAACAATGATTATAACAAAGCGTATTCCTTCCATCAATAATGTCTTTAACCAACCTGTTATCCCCAATCCTCTCAACCATTCATCAAAGGGATTATCATCAGCAAAAACATGCTTCATGTTTCCCTGCAGTTGCAACAACTTCTTGTGCATAGATATGGAATGATCGGAAAGGTTCATACAACACATCCCTTCAAAATCCTCTCAACCATGTCCATGTGCTAATAGCAAAAAAATCTATTGCAGCTCTATTTTGTAACGTAGCATGTCTAACACTATCTACATCAAGCAATAACGAACTTAAAATCTGCGATGTAAGATTAAATTGTTTCTCTCCCCAGCACGCTAACCTTTGTATATTCTTAGCATTTAATGCTGCCATTGCCCCCAGCATAAATATGGAGGCCAGGACATTTGCTGTTACTGAATGTAGATCAACTCGGTCATTACATGTTTCATCAAAGGTGCGCAGTGCCCTCCGTGATCTATGAGATTGTGGAGTCATTTTCAATAAGTCTTTCATATGCAGAACAAACAAAGTCTAGCGCCCTAAATAACATGGTCCACCGACAGGATTCAAAGGAATCCCTGGCCACGCTCTGTCCCCACATATCAAAAAGACTCCCAGTGACAACTGATAACCCCCTGATACATCTACATGGAAACCCCCAGTTTTCAATTCACCCCAACTAGGTGAACCGGTTAGATTTTGAAACCCTGTATAAAACCCCCGTTCACCTTGACGTATTAGCCATAACTGCCACGGGTCAACAAACCAAATTACTCCAGTGCTATTCACGGGTTAAAGTGGTGATGACATGTGGGTACAGTCCGCCATATCAGTTGCAGTAACATTGACATATCTGACAGGTACAACGCTAGCCAATAGGTCTAACTCCTGCAAAAGTAAATGATGTGGCCGATTTAAATTCTCAAAAAATTCTCTTCTGCCATGCTGCATTACGCATAGAAGGCCAAACATATTGCCCATTTGGACTCATACATGTACCATTCTGATTGAAAGTCAGATTCACTGTCTTAACATTTCAGAAACCATCAAAATTTTTTTCATTCTCTTGCAGGGGAATACCAATTAAACAAGTTCTAAAGGGGTTGTCTGCCTCTTGCAGACTTAAACAAAAGTCTGTTATTCCCATGATATTTTCCCATGTCACCCATATGTTTGTTCTAGGCAAAACGTCGAAAATACTTTGGCCAATGGGTAAAAAATTCATCAAGACCGTAAACCAAGTCCACCACTCAAGCATGTTTATTCCTACAATTTCCACAAGTATTTTTTTTTACCGCCAAATTGTTTAAAACAAATTTTTTAGCTTCTTCCCAATCCTGCTCTAAAACAGACCAAATTTCAGATACAAAAATGGGTTTACTACGTTCCACACTGATGTGTACTATCTCCAATCAGCATGGCATTACAGCAGTCGTATGTTTCCTCTTGCTTCATACCTGGTTACTAATCAAATGTGCAGTACTCAATTTACTGTCCATACTCTCTTCACATCATTTACATTTAAACTTTGGCTTACAGTACCGTTTTACCCCACATTACATACATTGGCATAATACCCGCGGTTTACATCCTTAAAACATAGACAGTTTATTTTGTCTGCTTTCTCTGAGTCTTCTCTTCCATCTTCTGATCTTGACATACAGGTCTCACAAACTTGCTAGGGACCCATATAGGTCCTTTATCTGTGGAGATACAAAAAGAACCTCTACCGATAAATAACACCGGATTAGGTCCTTCCCATACACCTGAAGCCAAATTTTTATACAAAACATTCAAACCAGGAACTGTAGTTGTTTGGTTCCCTTGCGCTGTTTGGTGATGTATAACAGTGCTGTACTACACCAATTACGGACAATGAGTATGATACTATGTTTACAGGTGTGTTATTCCAGCTTCCTAATGCCCAACACACTGCTTTCAGTTCTAAGATTTGAAGGTTGTCCCGTGGTTCACCGGTGATCATGTATTTCTGCCACTGATTATCGGATTGCCAAACACACGCAGCCGCCTTCATCTTTCGTCCTGCATCTGTGAACACCGTTGGCCCTTCACCTGGTCTTTTTGAGCATAACGGTCTCGCAATCCACTGGTAATGCTCTAACATCTTCCAGAGAGGTCCTTTTGGCCGGTTGTTGTGTACAACACCTGTATAACCCATCAAGGCTTCCTGTATGGCTGTTGAATGTCTCAGGAGCCACTCATAATCATCACCACGGACTGGAATACTGATATCTGCCGGTTCAGTCCCATCAATTTCAACAATCCTGTCTCTTCCTTTTCTCACCGAGGCCGCTACTGCTGCAGGAAAACTTAAAATACAATGTCTGGGTTGCAATGGCAAAAACAACCACTCTAAAATGATCACCGTATTTTCCCCCTTTTTCTTTTGCCTTTGTAGAATAAGGGCAAAAGGTGAAGTGGCAACGTTACAAACCAAAAAAGATAACGGATGATTCGCCATTCAGCGACCACACCAGCCAGTCTGAATCTTGTGGGACACAACTTCTAGGGCAGCCCGCTGTTCTGGTGAACAAGTTTGAGGACAGTTGGCTTCAGAGCCATGCAAACAGGATCGGGACAGTTGCAAATCATCGTTAGTGAGCCCAACTATATTACGAAATAACTGTAGATCTCCTAAAAGCCTTTGAACATCATGCAGATTAGTTATTTGTGTAGTAAGAGTTACCTTCTGAGGTTGGATTTAAAAGAAACAGTCTTTCAAGTCTATCACGACAATTTTCCAATTCTGAGGGATCATCGTAGTAGTTGGAAGACCAGGTTGCAACGCGCCCATCGCTAACATCTGATCATTAACCTTCGGCAAATCATGTAATAAACTGTATGATCTGTCACGCAGCCTCTGAACGCAGACCATGAGTAGTGATCATTTGCTTTGCCTGTTGCAATATTTTCCAATCATGAGGCTCCCATTGTGCACCAAGGATATTAACCACTACTGGACAAGCTAACGAGCTAGTCACCTGCCTGCTAGTCACCCTCCAAAATAGCATCACGAACAACACTGAATCAACGCTGTAGAATTGGATCTTTTCTCGAGTTCAGCATTGGAGGGGTAGTTGGGCTAACTGGAGGAATTACAGGTATTGAAGTAGTAGGCAGGTTCATTTCAACTCACTTTTCCAGTTCTCTTAAGTTATCTATTACCTCCTGTAAATATTTCTCTGTATTTTTATCACAAGGTTTCTCCCCGCCTTCGTCCTCAAATTCTTCCGATGATGTTTCAGGAAGAGGAGGATACAACATCAGACAGCGCTTTGGCCCCCTTGATTTGATCTGCGAGCTGAAGCCACCCTCCTTTTTGGTCTTGCTCCACCCACAGCTCCAACTGATGCAGCATGACTCGCTGCTCCTCCTGCCTCAGGAGGCTCAGCAGCCTCTTCCGGTTTCGGCTCAGTTACAACAGACCCCCAAGCAGTAACTTCCCGTTTGTCTGCTGTCTTATCTAAAAACTCCTGCACTGTTGAACACGCAGAGGCTGACATACCCTTCATAGGATGAGTATGCCCAACTCCGAAAAATGTAGCCAAGAGAGAAGGCTTAGGTGAATCACCCTTCTGCTCTATTGGCTTTTCTACCACATCTCCTCCCAATGCTTCTATAGCTACTGCCGCTACGTTTTTTTCCGCCGTCATAGTTTCGAGAGTGTTAATTATAGACCACCACGTAGCTCCTAACGCTTTAGTGCGACGAGCGAGGGAAAGCAAGCAGCTGACTCAATGTGAGTGATAAAGCAAGCTTCGATTTATTACGGCGCAATTATGTCTTATATACAGTTCCAGTTAATTATGCCTACTAGTCATCTGCTGATTGGCTAAGCTCTAAAGGGTTACATTTTCATACGTCCTCCTACTTGCGGTTTCTGCGGATAGCTAGCTACATATTTTTTTTTCCTCTCTTGTCTACGCGAATTCCTCAAAGTTATTTACAACATTAGGCACAAGGTCAGTGTTTTTCTCAGCTTCCTTATTAGCATGCCTCAGCACAGCTGCAAGGCCTGCTTCAGCTAACTTACGCTATCTTTGTTTCACAAAGATCTTCAAGGGAGTCATGGCCATGATCACACAGCCATTCTGCAACATTTCCCCCTTTTTCTCTTTGCGCAAGCAAAACTTGTGCAGTTACACGCTCGAGTAATTTTTGAATACAAGAGAGAGCACAGCTTAAACATACGAGTGCAATGATAACAATTATTACTATAAGCAACACACTTTACAACAGCCCTTTCAAACTACCAGAAGACCGCCCTAATAATAGAGCACCATAGCTTTGTCCATTTATTATCAGAGGTCCTCGGACACGAGTTGTGATTTTTTGTGGTCGGTTGTCAATTAATGTTGTATCTACTGCTGTTGCCAGGTCCAGGCTGAGGCTCCTTCGGGTGGTGGGTTGTAACACGGTGTCTGCCGATAAGAGTTGGTCATGTCTCCTGGAGGGGGTGTCGTGAAGGTGACAGGAGTCGCGATTAGGGTCGACGCGCTGCGGCTCCTCGCGCTCGGTTTCCCGTTTCCCGTCTGCCAACAGACATTGGTGCTGTGGGTCCCTCGCTGACAATTATGGCACCACACTTGACGTTGTCGACATCGGTCACGGGTATGTCCTGGCTTCCCGCATCGATAGCAGGGGAAGTCTCGGCGCGTGGTGGTCGCTGGCTTTGGGGGCGCGGTAGCCCCAGGGGGGCGCAGAGGCGCAAGCGCTGCAAAAGCCTGACTTTGGGCTTGCACTAAATCTCTCCCTACTGCTTGGATTGCTTCCACTAGCAAGGCTTGCTGACCTACTGGCACCCAACTCATTCGCTCTAGCATTGTTTCTACAGAAGAATCTAAGGGCAGGGTTACTAAAATGCCTTTGGTGTAACTGTTACTATTCTCCAGAATACACTGGCACAATAACGGCCCTTTCATAAAGTTAGGTATATCTGATGGGCTCACTGTGGAGGCCTGACTCATTCACTGTACTACGTAACTGACTTAATATTTTCCAATCAAAGCCTCCCAGGTTCCCTGTCTTTGGTTAGCGGCATTTATCTGATACGTTACAGGGAAAGCTTGTGGGGGGTTGACTTGCTCAGCAATATCAAATATTCCCTGAGCAGCTGCTTCTTGTGCTATTTTTTGCCAATTAATGTGCGTAGAACACACCAGTTCGTTTACTGTATTTTTTGTTCCTTTTTTTTTTTTTTTTTTAAATTTTGTATTGACTGCCCACTGCTATTTTCTTCCTCAGCAGCACTTTCGTCAGATGTGTCCCCGCCCTCTGGCCCCCCCGAGGCTACTGCGCCGGGGGGGGGGGGGGCTACTTCGCCGGGGGGGGGGGGCGGAGGACACGAAGGGTCTGGAGGTGGTGCAGTGGGCTCTATAGGTGGTACAAAGGGCACTGTTTGTGATGAAGGGGGTATTGGAATGTAATTTTCACATGGCATAATTTTTCCTGCATTAGGATCTGCGCTTGCAAGTCGGCTTGTTACTGCTGCAGCAAGGCGCTTTTCTGCTTGATATCTTTTTATACAATTAGTTACTTCATGCCATGATTTCATCAATTTTTTTGCTGCCTTATCATCATCTATTACTAAATCCCATAAACAATCCCCATAATTACGCCATTCTTCTACTTCAAACATATGCTCAGGATCTGCAAAATATCCTTTTGCTTTACCCATAGTAATTAATCCGGCCAGATCTTTTAAAGGGCCTACTCCCCGCTTTTCTAAAAAGCATTGTAAAAGTGCTAGCGCTACCTCTTTTTCCATTGTGCACTCGTTAAAGTCCTCTTTGTTGCAGCCTTTTCCCTTGGGTAGCAGCTCACGGACGGCGAACCCCTTCTTGAATTATCCTGGGCTCAAGCACGGATCGGGTACGATGCCAGCATCAGCCGATCTTCTGCTCTCTGGTCGCTGCTACCAGTGCTTCTCCGTCCTCGCTGTCTGGTGAAGAACAAGGTTAGGGGTCCCTGTTTGGGCGCCACTTGCGACGAGTGAGGGAAAGCAAGCAGCCGACTCAATGTGAGTGATAAAGCAAGCTTCGATTTATTACGGCGCAATTATGTCTTATATACAGTTCCAGTTAATTATGCCTACTAGTCATCTGCTGATTGGCTAAGCTCTAAAGGGTTACATTTTCATACGTCCTCCTACTTGCGGTTTCTGCGGATAGCTAGCTACATATTTTTTTTCCTCTCTTGTCTACGCGAATTCCTCAAAGTTATTTACAACATTAGGCACAAGGTCAGTGTTTTTCTCAGCTTCCTTATCAGCATGCCTCAGCATAGCTGCAAGGCCTGCTTCAGCTAACTTACACTAACTTTGTTTCACAAAGATCTTTAAGGGAGTCATGGCCATGATCACACAGCCATTCTGCAACACTTTAGCTTCTTTTCCTTCTTTACCTCCCTCGATCGTAGTATCCCAGAGGCAATTTCCCACTTCTCTCCATTCCATAATACTAAACAGTAATGTGGGCACGGTAATCTTATCCTTTTTTTGTGCTCAGCGAACTAAAGCCTCCGCTTCTTTCTTTAGTGCTCTCACTTCTGTTAAAGAGGATACTAGTTAAGAGTTTAATTGCTGCATCTAATTCCATCACGGTCTTCCTTAGTGCTCTCCCCTCTCTCAGAGAGGATATTAGTTGAGAGCCTATTGCCGCATTTTTTTCGTCACGGTCTTACCTTGGCGGGGGTGCGATCTGCAGCTCTACACCGAACTCTGGACTCCGCTTTTCACCTTGCAGGTTCTGCCTGCCTCCGACTTCCAGCTCCCAATTGGACAACTTCCTTTCGCGTATGATGCACAGAGACTTCCGCATTTAAGCGAACCGCATTTAAGCGAGATAAAGGGTCCCTTTTCAGGCGCCAGACGAAGAGGGTCCCCTGTTGAGAGTCGGTCAAGTCACGATAATCACACCAATATGGCTACATGCCATGCTCACTTTATTAAACAAACAGGTCATAGTTATAACTTAAACCAACCGCTGGTCACGCGGCTCTACACACAGGTGATTGGATAAATGTTTCTGGTCACGCGGGCGTCCCTGTTGCTAATTGGTGAGCATGCTGCAAGCGCCTGGTCAGAGTGTTCTGATGAGAGTGTGTTGATTTCGCGATTCCCAGGACTTGCTCTGCACCTGGCTTCTTGTTTGTGCATAGCTTGTTTTCTTTCTCCCACTGCTTGTTTCAAGGGCAATTTAAAGTTGCTCTGCAGCTTCAACTAACAGGCCTGGGTTGTCCAACCCGAACAATGGTAACATATGTTCTCGGTCTTTTAAAAATTCCTCTACACAGGGCCATCACAGGAACAGGATGAAAAGGCAGAAAAAGAGGTAACCTCTCGATTCCTATCTCTGAATGAGCTGTGGGATATGCAAAAAGATTTCAGCCATTGTCCAGGTGAGCATGTCGTCACCTGGCTGTTCCAGTGCTGATGACCGTCTTAGTAGTGCTCTGCTGGACCTGCTCCAGTATGTCCATGCCTGTCTAGTACCAGGGAACCCAATAGTGCACACTGCACTTCATGTGTGGTCTCACAAGTGCTGAACAGAGGGGAAGGATCCCTTTCCTGGAACTGCTGGCTACACTCTTGCTAATACAGCCCAGGATGCAGTTGGCCTTCCATGCTGTAAGGGCACGCTGACGCCTTATGTTCAACTTGTCCCAATTGTTGTAGCAATTGGGATCTATCAATGCTAAGTCAATTTATTTTCTACCAGTAAACTTAAAAAAAAATGTATAAACTACTGCAGTATCTTTAACAACAAATGATGGTTAAAGGTACAAAATGGAAGAGACAGATTAAAATAGGCATAAGAGATGCCTTGTGATATAGATCTAGGACTGTTGAGCTCCTCTTTGGAAAAGAGGAGGAAGGTGGGACTAGAAATCTGATATACCATTTCTGACCCATTGCAGTCAAATGTAGTGAATAAAGTAGTGAGAGTATGGGCAATTCCACCCTCACTGTCTTTTAGAGTTGTTTTAAAAAGAAAAAAGTTTACAGTTAATTGATAGACATACTGAT
Organism: Falco rusticolus; assembly: GCF_015220075.1. NCBI lineage: Eukaryota > Metazoa > Chordata > Aves > Falconiformes > Falconidae > Falco > Falco rusticolus. The sequence continues at coordinate 22,765,019 of NC_051209.1, read as the reverse complement.
GGGAGATAAAATGGCCGTGCCTCTGCTTTGTTTCACCCAGGTGCTCTTTGTCACTTCTCCGCACCAAAATTTATCATCGTGGTGGTCATCACCATTTGGCCATCTGAACATTGGCATGCCAATGGGTCTGTGTAACCAGCCAGCCTTCCCAGGGAAAGGATCCCAGTCTGAGAAAAGCAATATGCTTCTATCTCCTACCCTCCACTCCTTGCTCCTCTTTTTCCCTCTCCCCCTACCTGGTCCTGAGACCCACCTTGCAGGGGCAGCATCATCTAATGAGAATGCAACAGGGATTAACTTGAAAAAAGACCAGTGAAGATGACCTGACTAAACTGGACAACGATCTTTGTAGTTTCCATGTCTATTTTTCCCATTTCAGACAGACATTTTTTATCAAAGGCTGGAAAATTACATATCAGTCATAACAGAATTAAACAACAGAACTAGTTCTTTCTTCCTCAGGAAAAGAACTACTTAACATAATCAAATATATATAAAAAAAAAGATACTTTGATAAGCTTTGAATAAGTTTGTGCTGCTTGATATTGAAATACTCTGCCACGTTTGATTCTTTTGCTTTTCTTGTATACTAAGATATAAAAACTTTGGCATATATTTACTAGTATGTTTGTTACGATAACCAAATATGCTGAGGTCTCTGTAGCTGAAACCAAATCCTGTTAGTTAAACACCTTTTACTCTCTGTTCCTATATAATTTAGTCTGTCAAAATTTAACATTGAGCTACTCCTGCCAACGAGTGGTTTTAATAAAACCTGGTAATTTGAGTGTTTCAAATGTACTAAATTTTATTTTTTAAATATCATACAAGCAAAAACTGTTTCCATCTTTATACATTTTGTAAAATTATTAATATGTGGAAACAAGTGCACATACTGCAGCACAAAGATTGCCCAAGTACTATGTACATGGGAACAAGGATCCCATCCTTGTCATGGGATTGGCAGAAATGCAATTAGGAAACATGATTCAGGAAGAGTCCTGATGTCCTTCAGTTAGTGGATAATGATTATAAATTGAAGGTGATACGTTTGGCCAACAAGAAAAAAAGCTGAAAACTTCTTGGAGGAGAGCCCAGACAGAACCTACCCATCTGGTTTATACACAGTATAACAGCAGGAACAAACTAGTAGGACTTAGAGAACAGTTTATTATGTGAAAATGTTACTGATTGTATTGGGTTTATGTGGCAAGGTTTTGGTAGCAGGGTACAGCAGGGGTGGCTTTTGTGAGAAGAGACCATGAGCTTCCTCCATGTTGGACAGAGCCAGTTCTAGCCAGCTCCAATATGGACCCACTGCTGGCCAAAGCTGAGCCAAACAGCAATGTTGGCACCTCTGTGAAACATATTTAAGAAAGGGTAAAAAACACTGTGGAAGAGCAGTTGTTCCCCTGTAGTCCATGGAGGAACACATGCAGGAGCAGGTGGACATGCCCTGAAGGAAGCTGCAGCCTGCAGAAAGCCCATGTTGAAGCAGGTCTTCTGGCAGGACCTGTGACCCCATGGGGGCCCCATGCTGGAGCAGTTCTTGAAGAACTGCAGCCCATGGTGTCATGGAAATCAGGAATAAAACTCCTTAACACCAAGGTAGCATTAAGAAGCAAGCATTTTTTATTGTAGCGCTGCATGCACGGGGGATTGTTCCACCTAAATGTGCATGGCTTCCTTCTCTCAGGCAGCTCTTTTTATGTAGTACATATATACGTAGTCAACAAATTTCCTGAAAACACATACATATTCACGAGATTACCCAAAACTAATTATAATATTTGCCCTCCTCCTCGTGCATGCCCAGTTGTACAGAGCAGGGTCCTTCGGTGGTCTTGAGAGTCTGCAAATCCACCCACTCCTCTCTCTGTTCAGTTGGCTGGACTTCTCCTTTGTAGTCCCCATATGTCCTGGTTTCAGCTGGGATAGAGTTAATTTTCTTCTTAGTAGCTGGTACAGTGCTGTGTTTTGGATTTGGTGTGAGAACAATATTGATAGGACAGTTACGGTTTTAGTTGTTGCTGGGTAATGTTTATATTAAATCAAGGACTTTTTGGTTTCTTGGGCCCTGCCAGTGAGAGGGCTGGAGGGGCATGGGAAACTGGGAGGGGACACAGCCAGGACAGGTGACCTGAACTAGCCAAAGAGGTATTCCATACCATATGACGTCATGCTGAGTATATAAACTGGGGGAAGAAGAAGGAAGGGGGAGGACATCTGGCATTATGGCATTTGTCTTCCTGAGTAACTGTTACATGTGAAGGAGCCCTACTTTCCTGGGGATGGCCGAACATCTGCCTGCCGATGTGCAGTAGTGAATTAATTCCTTGTTTTACTTTGCTTGCGTGCTCGGCTTTTGCTTTACCTATTAAATTATTCTTATCTCAACCCCTGAGTTTTACATTTCTTTCCAATTCTTGTCCCCATCTCTCTGGGTGAGTGGGAGTGAGCAAGCAGCTGCATGGTGCTTGGTTGCCAGCCAGGGTTAAACCATGACACCATATATGGTCTTAAACCGGGTCATCTCGGTCTCTTACTCTTTCTTGGCCTGGAATTGCTGGCCTTTGGGCTGGTTTTTCTTCATCCTCCAGGGCTACCCTTTTGTTAGAACCTGAATTTATTGCTTGCAAGTATACAGAGATTAGTTTCAAACAAACAAGGTGCCTTAACAATAACTGTTTGAACCTAGGATGTATGACTACTTCTAAATTCTTAAGATTAAACCTTAACCCTTCTGTAACAATGGGGAGGACCTACACTGTAGCAGTTTGTGAAGGACTGTATCCTGTGGGAAAGACTTCATGCTGGAGGAAGGGGAAGAGCGTGAAGTGGAAGGAGAAGCAGCATGAAGTGTTATGGACTGACCGCAACCCCATTCCCCATACTCCTGTGCTGCTTGGGAGGCAGGAAGTCAAAGAATCCGGAGTGAAGTTGAAGCCTGGGAAGAAGGGAGAGGTGGGGGAAGGGGTTTTTAGTTTTGTTCTTATTTCTCACCATCCTACTCTGTTATTAATTGGCAATAAATTAATTTAATCTTCTCCAAGTTGAGTCTGTCCTGCCTGTGATGGTAATTGCTGAGTGATCTCCCTGTCCGTACCTTGACACAAAAGCTTTTTCATCTTACTTTCTCCCCCCCATCCTGTTGAGAAGGGGAAGTGATGGAGCAGCTTGGCTGGCACCTGGTGGCCAGTAAAGGTCAACCCATCACACTGTTATAGATAGGATTTCAGTAAACACTTCCAGTAAAAAACTAGCAACAAATTTCTATAAGGACAAATGAACTATAGTCTTACACAGCCTAAGTTCCTAGTAAAAATGATCACAGACTAGCCTTACTTAAAATAACAAATAGAGCTGAGGAGATTGTTCTGTCTGAGGAGAAAGGAAAACACAGATGAAGAAGCTGGAATAGCTATTTTCTGATGCAGTTTTCAAGTTTTTAAAAGCAGGTATGTGTACTTTTATATTGATTTATCTTAAGGTTTTCTGTGGTGGGTTTTCCCTGGCTGGACACCAGGTGCCTACCAAGCTGCTCTGTCACTCCCCTTCCTCAATTGGACAGAGGAGAGAAAAATATAATGAAAGGCTCATGGGTTGAGATAAGGACAGGGAGAGATCACTCACCATCATTGTCATGGACAAAACAGACTCAACTCAGGTGTTGGAGAATGGCTGGATGAGAAGGGTCACAGATCATTAGAGCATTTGTACGAGCAGAGCTGAATCTAACTGGTGTGCTATCAAGACTAGGCCTCAGCTGAGGTTGCCAGCTGTGCTGATGGCTGCGGAGTTGCAGGGACACCACGGCCTTAACAGGCTTCACAAACAACTCTGAGGAGGTATGTGCAGTAAAGATAAAGAAGTTATGTAAGCTAGCTAACCGCAAGTAGGAGGACCATGTAAATGACTAAGTAGTGATTCTAGCCAATCATAGACTGCTGAGTATGCATAATTAGATACACTGTATAAATAGGAGCTATTCGGGCTAATAAAGTGAATCATGCTTTATCACTCATATTGAGTCGGCTGCGTGTTATTCCCCGCTGCTTGCACTCAGGGAAATTAATTTAATTTATTAACAATCAAATCAGAGTAGGGTAATGAGAAATAAAACCATATCTTGAAACACCTTCCCTCCACACACACACCCATTCTTCCTGGGCTCAACTTCACTCCCAGTTTCTCTACCTCCTCCCCTGAGTGTCGCAGGGAGACAGGGAATGGGGATTGTGGTCAGTTCATCACATGTTGTCTCTGCTGCTCCTTCCTTCTCACTCTCTTCCCCTGCTCCAGTGTGGGGTCCCTCCCATGGGAGACAGTCCTCCATGACCTTCTCCAACATGGGCCTTTTCCATGGGCTGCAGTTCTTCATGAACTGCTCCAGCATCATTCCTTCCCATGGGATGCAGTCCTTCACTAACAGGCTGCTCCAGTGTGTATCCCCCATGGGGTCACAAGTCCTGCCAGCAAACCCACTCCAGCACAGGCTCAGTGGGGTCACAGCCTCCTATGGGTGCATCCACATGCTTCAGCATGGGATTCTCCATAGGCTGCAGGGGAACAACCTGCCTCACCACGTCTTCACCACGGGCTGTAGGGGAATCTCTGCTCCAGCACCTGGAGCACCTCCTCCCCCTCCTTCTTCACTGACCTTGGTGTCTGCAGTTGTTTCTCTCACATATTCTCACTCTTCTCTTCTGACTGCTGTTGCCCAGCAGTTTTTTCCCCCTTCTTAAATATGTTATCCCAGAGGTGCTACCACTGTCACTGATTGGCTCAGCTTTGGCCAGTGGCAGGTCTGTCTTGCAGCCAGCTGGCATTGTTCTATAGGACATAGTGGAAGCTTCTAGCAGCTTCTCACAGAAGCCACCCCTGTAGCCCCCCCTCTACCAAAAGCTTGCCACTCAAACCCAATACACTGTCACTTCCAGCTTTTTTTTCCCTAGAGTATGAAGCAAATTTTTAATAGCTGAGGTAACTAATACTGGAACAGATGTGTTCCCCCCCTGCCCTGAGTCTTCAAATCAAGGCAGGATTCATTTGAAGGAAAAAGGTGTAGTTGGACCCAGGCTGTTGAGTTTATGCAGGAACTATTGTGTAAAATTAGAGGCATGGGTATTGTGGATAACTGGCTAGCTGAAAAGGGTCACATAGACATAGTCCAGCTGGCTGGACAAAAATGCACATCGCTCTCAGCTTATCTGAAGTAAAGCAAAAATACACTGTCTTTGGCTGTTCTTGTTACACAGTAACAGGAAGATCGCGGTGGGAAAAGAATGTTGCAGGTGGGAACAGATAACTACAGAAGAGAAACTAGGGGCGGGCTTGGTATTTAGGCAACTAACCAATAATGAGCTTAACTTTTGTAATATGTATGAGCTAATTATAACAAGGCATAAAAGGTGACTGTAAGAGACAATAAACGAAGTCTGCTGATCACTCATATTGAGTGACTGTGTCTTCCCTCCGTTGCGACAGGGTATGTCAGAGACCAGATAATTTGGTATTGTGATTATATTTGGCCTTTAGCAGTTTGTTGGCCTCAGTGCAAATTACTGTTGACTGACTATAAACATAGCTAGTAATGGTAAAGTTACCAATCCTGATTTGGCACCAGATATGCATGAAAGAGCAAAGATTTGACACAATCAGAATCTGGATCATAAAGACTTTATTGTCAACATGGGGAAACTGCCACCTTGTGCACAACCAGTGGACAGAGCACAGACTAGTGTTAATACAGCAATACCACTTTAGGCCAGGAAGGCAAGAACTTTCTTAAATGTGTTACAAAATGGAATGGTTTGCAATTATACGGAGTACAGTAAATACATGTAAATGTTATAAGCACTGCACTTAACTTGAAGGTTTCTGCAGATAATATTTGTATAGCTTTCTTGTGTGTTCAGGGTCTAAATATTAGTTAGGCAGATAATTTTATTGTGATGCTAATAGATTAGAATAGCCAATTGTGGAGATTTGTTCCAACTTCAGGATTTTTTTTAATTTAATTTTTTTTTTTTGCATGTATGTTTTGCAGAATTCAGCAAGGAAACATGTCATTTTTCTACTGAGCTTACCTTGAGGTAATGTCTCCTGTGAATATTTACTTTTTGGGGTGTCTGAGTCAGAGTAGGAACACCACTGCTGCTTGGCAGCCTGCATGTGCACTCAGTTCCACAGTACTGTTGCATGGTACCTACCAGATCACTAAAACTGTAGACTTACATGACTGAAGTTCATGACTGAAGCAGCAAAACATGATTTCACTGCTTATTTTTGCTCATTCATCTACTTGTTTTGTCTCTGGCATTTTAATATGGAAATGAAACAGAAAGCACCACTTCAGATTTAACTTCTAGTGGCAAGACCTGCATTTTCCATAAGGAGGAATACAAAACCTTATCCCACACTTTTTCAGGGACCAGAACTCTGATTTCTCCTTTTTCGGAAGTGTTTTTCAGGCATTAAGTCACAAGAGTAATTTTCCTTCTCCTTCTTTGGCCTGATCTGTGAGAGTCATGTTTTAAGAGCAAAAGTTGGAGGGCAGACTATGTTCACTGTACTGGTATTGGCTGGGATAGAATTAATTTTCTTCATAGTAGCTGATATAGGGCTATGTTTTGGATTTGTGATGAAAACGATGTTGATAACACACACCGATGTTTTAGCTGTTGCTGAACAATGCTTACACAGCTTCAAGGCCTTTTTTCTGTTTCTCGCACTACCCCTCCAGTGAGTAGGCTGGGGAGGCACAAGAAGATGGGAGGGAACACAGCCAGCATAGCTGACCTCAACTGACCAAAGGGATATTTCATACAATATGATGGCATGCTCAGCAATAAAAACGGGATGGTGGAGGAGGAAGGGGGGACGTTCAGAGTTATGGCAGTTGTCTTTCCAAGTAACCATTATGCATGATGGAGCCCTGCTTTCCTGGAGACGGTTAAACAACTGCCTGCTGATGGGAAGTAGTGAATGAATTCCTTATTTTGCTTTGCTTGTGCATGCAGCTTATGTTTTACCTGTTGAACTGTCTTTATCTCAATGTACAAGTTTTCTCACTTTTACCCTTCTGATTCTCTCCCCCATCCCACTGTGGGGGTGCGGCGAATGAAGAGACGGGACGCAGCTTGATGCAAGCAAATGTCAATTTATTGTACAGAAGTACGAGTTTATATACACTTTCAGAAGCTGCGCGTTTTAAACAGATTGGTTCTTGAAGCTAAGCATTGCATACTAGGCAATCCCTGATTGGTGGTTAACTACCATCAATCAACAGCAAGGTGTTACCTTTCCTTGGTGGTCTCCCACTCCCCTGTGCTCTGTAAAGATGTCTCATCATGTTAATTGTTGTCTAGACAAGCTCCAGCAAATTCCCCTCAGCTAACTGATTGCCATGCATGGTCCTAGTTTCCAGCCCGCTCCTGCATCTCCCCCTTCCTGTTGCACAAGAAGAACCTTTGAAACCGAATGAGTAAAAACAAGGTATAAGTAATAGAACAAATAAAAAACCAACTGAGACATATTATCAGTGTCAAAATAACCCACTGTCTCTGTTCCGTACAATTATACAATTTCCCCTTTTTGTTTTTGAACAGCTAGTACCAGGTTTGCCATGTTCTGCAGGGCCCTTGCAAACATGACAGCAACCAAGGTAATAGCAAACAAACAATACTGCCAATTGAGTGAATGGATGCCAAAAAGGCTGACATTTTCTCAGATTTTGATAACATGTTGCTGCAATGGGGCACCTAAAATCCATTCAGCACATACCATCCAAATCCTCACAGCCATGTCCTTGAACCAACACCAAAAAGCAGTGGCAATTTTGACTCACATTCTGAACTGCCTACCAAACAAGGTGATTTAACTCTTTAATGATTTCCCTGATGTTACTCCGGATAAGAGAAGAACCGCTGCAATACGTTCCCATCATAGCCTCCTACTACATTAGCATCTACAGAAAGACAATTATCGACATTCAAAGTGTAAACAATATCATCTTCTTTTGGATTAACATTATGCATAGGTGGAAGAGCACACCAAACAAGAACTGGTTCAGTCAAAAAGTTCCAAACATCGCATGCCTTCTCTGAACATACCTCTGGGGTCATTCCCTTCATTCCCTCTTTTTTTATGCAAAGAGAAACACTTCCACCAAAACAGAGAAGCCCCTATTTACATCTCTGAGCCTGGACACAAACTGCAGCTGTATGCGCCACCAGGCTCAGGGCAGAAATCATTCATGCAGTTACATAGCTATATATCACTACAAGCATGCAGACACCTATTAAACACTAGATAACCATGTTTATCTTTCCTATTCTCCTTCACAATACCTAGCTGTTCTCTCATCTCTTGTTAGGTCAAATATTCTCCAGTTTCCTCTCCTATCTCTCTCTTCAGACATTCTCTATCCTCTTTTTTGCTTAATTGCGACAAGGCAAAGCGTGTGTGTAGCTGGGTGACCATGACCTGCTTTATGTTACAATCAACTAAACACTGAATACAGGAAAAAAAAGGCATGGGAGACATAAGGCAAACATCAATAAGGTGGTTAAAGATAATTATAATAAATCCTGTAATACTTTTGAGTCATGGCCCAAAGTTTCCCAGCTGTGAGAAGAGACCAAAGGCATCCCGCCCGTGACTCTGCTGCAGGTCTTTGTTTTAAGGCTTGTAAGTTTTGTATACTTTTGTAAATTAATTCACAGTGGTCACTCAGATTCACGTAACACATCCTATCAAAGTCTTCACACTTGTGTCCCTGTGCTAATAATAAAAATCAATAGCAACTCGGTTCTGTAGCAACATATGATGGACAGAATCAACATCTGTTAATAAGCCAGAAAAAAAAAAAGAATAGTATTTGTAGTATTACTTTGTTTAGCAAGCTAGCAGCCTAATTTACTAAGCAAGTTAAGAGCGTGTACTATTCTTACAGAAGAGGTTAGAGAAGCAAAAATCTGTTATGCTGCATTCCAGAACTCAGCCTGAGAATTACAGTCTGCTGTGAGTTCTGCATTAAAATCATTTGACACATGTTGGGGTTGCGATTGTGAAAGTTGCCCATTTACAATTTTCATTGGCATTATCACGGCTAGTTGTTTTAAAAGCAACCCTTGAGCTTCCTGATGTTCGACTTGTTGCAAAATATTCTGAAGCCAATCAATAAAGTTAGTATTAAAGTTAGTGACTCTCTAGGACCCCGCAACACTGTGGCAAGACTCCCGCATCCTGACTGCCTTAATAGCCATCTCATTCATTTGCAAACAGTTGTCCCTGGGATACCTTGCCTGAGTCACAGAATCGGCACAGTTAATTTCTCCAGCCAACTGCTCCTAGTTAACAGCAATTCCCGGATTAAGGTTTTCAGTCAAGGCCACTACACATAGCTCACAAAAATCAAATAACCACATCATATACCGTATCAGTTAGTACCATACAAAGCAATAACTTCCAATCATGCAGTGTGAGCGTATAAGGCTCTGCCATCACTTCAAGAAGGGACATAGCAAATGTATTATGAATCCTCCCTTCCCACTTGCATTCCTGCCACCAGTCCCTCAGACCCCCTTTCACCCTCCCCAAAAATACAATCAATGCATCAGGAGAGACAAGGGGGTGGGGGAAAGGTCTAGCTTCTTTTCCAGATCTATAGGACCTGGATCAAAAGGTTTATCAGTGTCATTAAAATCATTGTCCGAGATGTCCTGTTCCCGTGCTTGCTCCTGTGTTGTGAGGGTCGCTGCAATCAGTGACAGCTTTGGGGGCAGAGGAGGTGTGGACAGAATTGCCATCGCTGACTGTGTCTTGAGAAGAGTCGCGCTGTCAGTGGAATTTACAGCTTCCTCTGGTTTAGCACCATTAGTAGAATTAGTCCACACTTGGCAAAGAGTAGTCAGAATTTGCCACCATGATGTTAAATGCATTCCCGACACGGAGTTCCCCTCCGCGGCAGCATCATACAATTGGCTGCTGTATGTACACACTTTCATTCTTTCAAAGTCTCTAATGTTTCTTGACTGCTCACCTGTCTCGATGAATACAGGTGTTATCCTCAGGGTTTAGGTTGTCCGCCTGGTCCAGACAGCAAGACGATCGTTCAGCCAAGCCGTCTCCTCTGGAACGCAGCCCTCTTCCACGAGCTGTCTTTTTTATCGACCAGTTCCGTCCTTATTCTTCCAAGGCTTCGGAACACCACCATAGGGGTCACCATTTGAGGAGACTGAGGCACGGACTCCCGGATCTGACTAGAAGACCCTTTATGAGTCCATATACGTCTCTTTCTGGGGACGAAGCCTGATTCCCCATTGCGGATTTCCCACAGCTCACCTCTCAACTCCGGAGGGATTTAAGGCCGGCTCCTGCTTCCTTTCAGCAGATCATTCAAAGTTCTGTGGGATTCGCTGCATGTCGCTCAGATAGGCGATTCGAGAGCCCTTCATGTTAGATCCTTAAACGCATCACGTCGGGGTCACCAATTTGCGGCGAATGAAGAGATGGGACGCAGCTTGATGCAAGCAAATGTCAATTTATTGTACAGAAGCACGCGTTTTTATACACTTTCAGAAGCTGCGCGTTTTAAACAGATTGGTTATTGAAGCTAAGCATTGCATACTAGGCAATCCCTGATTGGTGGTTAACTACCATCAATCAACAGCAAGGTGTTACCTTTCCTTGGCGCCATCCTTGGCGCCATCCGTCTCCCACTCCCCTGTGCTCTGTAAACACGTCTCATCGTGTTAATTGTTGTCTAGACAAGCTCGAGCACATTCCCCTCAGCTAACTGATTGCCATGCATGGTCCTAGTTTCCAGCCCGCTCCTGCATGGGGGAGTGAGCAAGTGGCTGTGTGGGGCTTAGCTGCCTACTGAGGTTAAACCCCAACACCCACCCTTCCTGTTTCACAGCCTAGTTTTGATAGTCCTCATGGACATACTGTCACCTTATATATCGTCAATATACAGAATTCAGAGTTGTACAAGATAATACAACTGTAGCTCTTCGAGTCAGGAAAAGATCTTCATAGCAAGCATTGCAACAAGAGGCCTGGTTCCCAAGTGGATCCCCATCTGGCAAAGGGAAACTGAATAGGAAGCATCTGTTTCATTGGCACATCTTTAGCCCTGTGTCAGAGGAAGTGTTATGTAATAGACATTTTCTCTTTTCCTACCTCATGGAAAAGTGCAACAGCAAAATCTTCTTAATTATTTTAAAATAAGATTGTAATAAGTAACTAAGGGTAATTTGCTGATCAAATGGGCTTTTAACAAAAGGAATGATCTTGCTGCAACAGATTTGAGAATGTTCTGTCTGGCAAGAAAAGAGTTAACCATGAGGTTGTGAGATGTACTTTCTCAAGGCAAATGTTAAACCATAATCTCATGTTACTATGACAACCTTTGTCTTCGTCTAGAGCTTAGTGTAAAAATAGATTAGTTTTGTAATATACAGCTTTTTGCTACGGGACTGAGAGCATAACTGTTTGCTTAAACCGGCCTTGAAGTTGAGGATAAAAGGGCTGTGTTACTTGTCGGAATTTGCGAGCCTGGATGGAGCTGCGACTCCCCAGCTGCCCAGCGCTGTATTTGCTTTCCTGCCTTAATAAATGCTTAGTGAATTTATTTCGGACTCTAGTTATTTCAATTTCAACTATAACAAGATGATGGGTATTCATATTTGGGAGGTGGTTTTGGTAATGGACCCCATGAGGGTTCTACCTTCACCATGCTGAGCACAACGTCATATGGTGTAGAGTAGCTCTATGGTCAGCTGTCCTGTCTGTGTCCCCTCCCAGCCCCCTGCTTACTCCCAGCCTGACTGAAGAGGGGCAGTGTGAGAAACAGAGAAGGCCTTGATGCTGTGCAAGCACTGTTCATTCAGTAGCTAAAACAGTGGTGTGTTATCAAAACTCTTTTAGCCACAAATGCAAAACACAACACCATACAGGCTGCTATGAAGAAAGTTAACTCCATCCTAGCCAAACCCAGTACACCTTTGTAATGATATTAAAACAGAAAACTTAATTAAGGCTGTTAAGTACCCAGTTGTTTGCACTGCTCAGTGATAACACGGTTTGCTTCACTACCAGATTCCCTTTCATAATTATATGAGGTGAATAAATATTTTTTTATTATAATTTGTTCCTTTGTTCTTTTTATTCTGGAAACTAATTTTCCAGACTTTTCTGAAGAACACATGCATTTTAATCATGGATGAAAGAGCAGCAAAATCAGTGGAAACTGATCTTTTACAGTGCCAAACCCACAAACAAATCTGGTGTTGTATTGTCTCTTCAGATTTCCTTAAGAAAATGATCCATTCTGAAATGGAGGAGGGTGGGACTTGCAACCATCTCATCCTTAAGCCCTAGACCCAGTGCACTGAGCTATTTTCTCAGTGAGTCCTAGATGAAAAAATGATTCACCAGGTCTTTCACCCAAGGTACCACTTACATGTCTATAATGTCTAGCCTGAAAACTCTATGTAAATTAAACTAATTTTCACTAAATGGTGATTTTTGCATGATCTGCAAAAAAGTTGAGAATTCTCATGTGAACTTCTTTTTTAAATTTTTTGTTAACTCTCAGTTCAACAGTGATGGCTTAAAAAGCTGATTGTACTTGCAAACTAATGACTTACTACTGTTTCTCCATTCCAATTTTTGTGGAACTCACTTTGTTAGCAGAATAGATTTGCATTTAATATGATTATACTCAAAATTTAAAATAACAAAAAATAACTGAACTAAAATTTTAATATTGATGTTTTGCTATAATGTTTTTTCTTTCCAGACAGAATGTCAGTGTTGGAAAATAATTGCATCATTTGTCAGACTACATACCATATCTCAGTGTTTCATGCAATGAGGCTCTATCTTACTAAAATTGACTCAGCATTACAAGTCTTTTGAAAGACTGTAGTAAAATATAATTAAAAGACTATTAAATTTTTCTTATCTCAACCCTCAATTTTTACCTTTTTTTCCAATTCTCCTTCCCATCCCACTGAGGGGTGGAGGGGAATGAGTGAGCGGCTGCGTGATACTTAGTTGCCTGCTTGGGTTAAAACATGACACCTGGGCAACCTGTTCCAATTTTTGACAATCCTTTTGGTGAATAAATTTTTCCTAATATCTAGTCTAAACCTCCCCTGGTACAACTTGAGGCCATTTCCTCTTCTTCTATCACTTGATACTTGGGAGAAGAGACTGACACCCACCTGCCTACAACCTCCTTTCAGGTAGTTGTAGTGAGTGATAAGATCTCCCCTCAGCCTCCTTTTCTCCAAACTAAACAACCCCAGTTCCCTCAGCCGCTCCTCATAAGACTTGTGCTCTAGACCCTTCACCAACTTCATTGCACTTCTCTGGACATGCTCCAGCACCTCATTGTGATTAAAGATGTCTTAGTCTGGAAAGGATTCATCAGATTAACAAATTTGGGAAACTGCAGATGGAGGCCTTTATCTGAAACCGTTAGCCCACTATTTCCTCTGAAATTGCCTACACTTTGTTCTGAAATTAACTTTCCCCATAGCAGCCCTCATAGTGCTCTGCTTTGTATTTGTAGCTAGAAAGGTGTTGATAGCACACCAATGTTTTGGCTAGTACTGAGCAGTGCTTGCACAGCATCAAGGCTGTCTTTCCAACCCCCTGCTCCCAAAGGCTAGTAGGCTGGGGGTAGGGAAGAGATTGGGAGGTGACATAGCGAGGACAGCTGACTCAAACTGACCAAAAGGATATTCTGTACCATGTGACGTCATGCTCAGCAATAAAAGCTAAGAAAAAGGACAAGGAACACCATTCATTGTTAAGGTATTTGTCTTCTGAAGCAACAGCTATGTGTACTGAGACCCTACTACCCAGGAAGTGGCTAGATATCACCTGCTGATTGGAAGTAGAGAATAATTTTTTTTTTTTTGTTTCCTTTGCTTCCATGCGCAGCCTCTGCTTTTCTTTTATTAAACCTCCTTTATCTTGATGCATGTGTTTTTAATTGGTTTTTCTCCCCCTGTCCTGCTGAGGAGGGGATTTATAGAGAGGCTTGGTGGGCCAGCCAAGGTTAACCTAACCATAGAATCATAGAATGGTTTGGGTTGCAAGGGACCTTCAAAGATCATCTAGTTCCAGCCCCCTGCCATGGGCAGGGACATCTTTCACTAGATCAGGTTGCTCGAGGCCCTGTCCAACCTGACCTTGAACACTTCCAATGACAGGGCATCCACAACTTCACTGGGCAATCTGTTCCAGTCTCTTACCACCCTCACTGTAAAAGAAATTCTTCCTTATGTCCAATCTAAATCTACCCTCTTTTTTTTAATCCCCCTTTTGCCTTAGTCTCCTTGCTGTGTCACTCACAATGCACCTTTGGTTGCACTGTGACTCCTTTCCAGAGGGAATTTGTACCAACAGGTTTCCATGTCCAGCACTGCATTAATGGAAAACAACACAACAGGCAACAGATAAACAATGCTTGCTAGAATATCACCTTACACAGCAATGCAAAAGCATGGTTAGTCCACCATAGTGCTCCAGGGTCACATGCTTTTTGCCATGATTCTAGAAGACAATGGCCACATTCTCATCAATAAAGTCACAGGACACATAGTAAGCTGGAGAAAAGAAGCAATCATGATATTAATCTGGTTCTCTTACAGTGGTGGTGTTGGGTAGGCTGAATCTGTCCAAATTCCCCACCACCCTAAGAATTTAAAAACAGTTTTGCAATTTGGCATTTCGCAGGGCTTATCTGAATAAGTTCAGGCAGCAATATGACATCTTCTTTTTGACTGTAATCTTCAATGTATTTCACATTTTTTTTGTCACTATCTGTGCCTGAAGCTTCCTGCTTCTGGTTGAGGTGGAGTTTTATATAACCTGAGAAGACTTGTACTCCTCTGTACAAAATGCCAAACCTCACAGATTTCATAAACTCTGTAGCTCTTCTTTAGAGCCTTGTTCAGTTCCAGGGAGCATCAGGTACCTACAGGGGCTCTTTCTTCATTTCTGTGGGTGCAGTTGAGGAGGGGAGTGATAGAGTGGCTTGGTGGACACCTGGCATCCAGCCAAGGTCAACTCACCACAGATCCTCTCCATATTGAAACCATATGCCGTGGTTTAACCCCGGCTGGCAACCAAGCACCACACAGCCAGTTGCTCACTCCACCCAGAGGGATGGGAAGGAGAATCAGAAAGGAATGTAAAACTCAAGGGTTGAGGTAAGAACAATTTAATAGGTAAAGCAAAAGCACCTCCCATGGGCAGGCAGGTGTTCGGCCGTATCCAGGAAAGCAGGGCTCCATCACGCATAACGGTTACTCGGGAAGACAAATGCCATAATGCCAGATGTCCCCCCCCGTCCTTCTTCTTCCCCCGGTTTATATACTCAGCATGACATCATATGTTATTGAATACCTCTTTGGCTAGTTCAGGTCACCTGTCCTGGCTGTGTCCCCTCCAAGTTTCCTGTGCCCCTCCAGCCCCCTCACTGGCAGGGCCCAAGGAACTGAAAAGTCCTTGACAGTATAAACATCACCCAGCAACAACTGAAAACTTCAGTGTCCTATCAACACTGTTCTCACATCATAGCCAAAACACAGCACTGTACTAGCTACTAAGAAGAAAATTAACTCTATCCCAGCTGAAACCAGGACACCATATGAATGAAATGATGGAATTGGTTGCTCCCACAAACAACAAGATTTCAGACAGGCAGATAGGATAAAATACTAATCCCCAAATACCAATAAATGCTGTATTTTTGGTGATCCTCACTGATTCAATAATTATAGAATTTGAAGAGGTAATTTAACATGCAATGTTTGAATATCAGGGCTACAAAAATACAATTTTTGATGCCTTCACTGCATACAGATAAACCATCAGCATGCCAAGCAAT
This sequence comes from Falco rusticolus, assembly GCF_015220075.1. Lineage (NCBI taxonomy): Eukaryota > Metazoa > Chordata > Aves > Falconiformes > Falconidae > Falco > Falco rusticolus. Next base: position 22,749,106 of record NC_051209.1, on the reverse strand, counting down.
AAACATAATGTAATCTAGCTCTGGTTTTCAAGCTTAACCTAAATGGATGATTTTACTCTCTCGAGTTTATGCTGTATTAGCTTATACTCGCTGTTTAGCTTTGGCTAAAGGCCAAATGTCCACACAGGTGCTCACTCAGGACACAGGGAAAAAATGGGATGAGAAAACTGGTGGGCTGTTGTTGCAATTTGAGTTACAGCAGTCAGGAAATACAACACAAACTAGCAAGCAGCAAAAAGCCTGTTTATTTGAATCTCCTGGTTTATATAGCCTTTCCCCCAGCTTCTGTGATTGGTTATCCTTACAGTTAACATGCTCAGCAACAACTATTGATTGGCTAAGATGTGTGGGTTTCATATTCTTGGCCAGCTGCTGATGTGTCACCGGCATCATGCTCTATCCTTGTTTCATATCCTGTTTTTTCTCTCTCTTCCTTCTTATCTCTTAGTTCACTCGGTCAGGTCAAGGTTGCGGCTTGCTCTCTTTAAAGACACAGCTCTATCCCATCGTTGAAGCCTGAGCTGCCAACAGCCCAGTCTAACCCCTCATATCCCTCAGGTTGAGGCAAAGACAGGGAGCTTGCTTACCAATTACTGCCACAGAAAAAACAGACTTGACTTGGGGAAAATTAATTTAATTTCTTGCCAATTAAAATAGATTTCAGTAGTGAGAAACAGAAAGGCAAACATGAAACCAACACCTTTCATCCCCCTTTCCCAACTTCACTCCTTCACTCCAGACCCCTCTACCCCACCCTGAGCGGTGCAGGGGGGATGGCAGAGTACATAACAGTTTGTCTCTACTGCTCATTCCTCCTCACACTTTTCCTCTGATCCAGCATGGTCTCTCCATTGGCTGCAGTTCCTTCAGGAAATATCCATCTGTTCCACTGTGGGTCCTCCATGGGCTGCAGGGAATATCTGCTCCACCATGGAGTACCTCCTCTTTCTCCTTCTCTCACCTTGTTGTTCCCTCTGTTGTTTTTCACTTATTTTGTTTCCTCCTCTCTGTGTCCAGTGGTTTTTTGCCCTTTCTTAAATATATATTCACAGAGTTACAACCAACTACTTTGATTAGCTCAGCTTTGGCCTGTGGTGGGGCCATCGTGGAGCCAGCTGGAACTGGCTGTGTCCAGCACAGGGTAGCCCCAACCTTTTCTCACAGAGGCCACTCCTGCAGCCCTCCCAGCTACCAAAACCTTGCTACATATACTTAACACTGTTCAACTAGAAAATATTTAGTTTCTTTAGCACATTTTATTGACTGCAGTCCACAAAAATTCTCCCCTTCATCAACAGCCGAGTTCCCTTGTGTTTACACACAGTGTTGTCAGAGGCTTTCCTCAGCTTTCGCTTTACAAGACCATTTGACCCTAGTAATACATATATAAATCACATATGAACTGGAACAGTTCTCTAAAAGTGATTTATCCCCAGAGGAAACTGCTCTTTAACTATTTGTTATGCCGTAACAGCAGGGAACCTGACTTACATAATACATATGCATCATTTTATTTAAATAAGATTCTACTTCGCTACAAAAACTGTCAGAGCTATTTGATCTTATTCTGCTGAGGCTGCCAGCTACAGAAAGTCTCCTGAGAACAAAGCAGCAGATGAAAAGAAAGTGCTGTTGCTTCAGGCAAGTCCTTTTAAAATAGAACAGAATAGAATAGAATAGAATAGAATAGAATAGAATAGAATAGAATAGAATAGAATAGAATAGAATAGAATAGAATAGAATAGAATAGAATAGAATAGAATAGAATAGAATAGAATAGAAAAGAGTGGAACAGAACAGAACATTTTCAGTTGGAAGAGACCTACAATGATCATCTAGTCCAACTACCTGACCATTTTGGGGCTGACCATAAGTTAAAGCATGTTTTTAAGGGCATTGTCCAAATGCCTCTTAAACGTTGACAGGCTTGGGGCATCAATCATCTCTCTAGGAAGCCTGTTCAGTGTTTGACCACACTCTTAGCAAAGAAATCTTTCCTAATGTCAAGTCTAAACCTCCCCAGCACAGCTTTGAACAATTCCCATGTGTTCTGTCACTGGATACCAGGGAGAAGAGATCAGCATCTCCCTCTCCACTTCCTCTCCTCAGGAAGCTGTAGAGAGCTTTTAGTTAAATCTGAACCAGCAGCAGTGTGCAGAAGGATAAATACTTATGTTTCAAAGGTAATTATGATGGTTGCATCTACCTATCTTTATTTAAGGTAGACATTTTAGGACCAATTCCCTTCATTTGGCACAGGGAACTGCAAAAAGTACCAGCCTAAACCACCAAACGTAACTGCAATCAAAAAAAAAAAAAGTACCCTCTTTCCCATCTTCTGAAATTGTCTCAATTTCTTTAGGAATCCCCACAGAGCTTCACCCACAATGTGATGTCCTGTGGCAGCATATCTCCCCGCCACTCATATGATCATTCTGCCCTTCCTGCCTTCCCCCTTTTGCCTTGGTCCCCTTGCTGTGTCATTCATAATGCACCCTTGGTTGCACTGTGACTCCATTTCAGAGGGACTTTGTATCAGCAGGTCCCTGTGTCCAGCACTGCATTAACGGAAATCAGCACAACAGGCAACTGAGATAAACAATACTTGCTAGAATAGCACCTTACACAGCAATGCAAAAGCACAGGCTGAACAAAATTAGTGGTTTAGCTTGACAGATATTTACACAGACCATCTCTTAACTTTTAATATTTGGGAAATTTTTGCCTGACATTTCCTTTGATTTTCAAGTTCAAAAGGAGTGTTAAAAAAATCCCCACAAATCATAACAGAATTGTGGAGTTTCACCAGATTTTCAATCCTTTACCTCAAAATCTCACCCAGGTTTATCAAAAAGCTTTAAAAGCTTTATAGAAAAAAAAAAAAGGAAAAACCCCCAAACACTTATCCCTGAATCTGGGCTGAGATTCACATCTGTAATGAAGCACAGAACTAGGCAATATTTAGATTGTTTCAGTTACATAACAAGCTGTAGTCAATGGGTTAGATTCAGCCCTAGCATAACGAGCAAGCATATTGGTTTACATTATGAGCCTATATTGCTTATGATGATATGATAGGTTAACCTTGCCTAAGGGCAAAATTCCTACCCAGCCTCTCACTCACTCCCTCTCCTCAACGGGGGGGGGGGGGGGGGGGGGGGGGGGGCGGGGCGTGGTGTAGAGGAAATTTTTAAAAGACCGAGAACATATGTTACCATTGTCTGGGTTGGACAACCCAGGCCTGTTAGTTGAAGCTGCAGAGCAACTTTAAATTGTCCTTGAAACAAGCAGTGGGAGAAAGAAAGCAAGCTCTGCACAAACAAGAAGCCAGGTGCAGAGCAAGTCCTGGGAACTTCAAAATCAACACACTCTCATCGGCACACTCTGATCAGGCGCCTGCAGCATACTCACCAATCAGCGATATGGACGCCCGCGTGACCAGAAACCTTTATCCAATCACCTGTGTGTAGAGTCGTGTGAGTGGTCGGTTATACCTATGACCTGTTTGTTTAATAAAGTGAGCACAGCATGTAGCCATATTGGTGTGATTGTCCTGACTTGGCCAACTCTCCAAGGGGGACTCTCTTCGTCTGGCACCTGAACAGGGACCCATTTATTCACTTAAATGCGGTTCGCTTAAATGTTTTCCACTTAAATGTGGAAGTCTCAGTGCATCGGACCTGAAAGGAAGTTGTCCAATTAGGGAGCTGGAGATCGGAGGTAGGCGGAACCTGAAAGATGAAAAGAGGAGTCGAGAGCTCGGTGTAGAGTTGCAGATCGCACCCCTACTGGAGGTAAGACCGCGACAAATAAAATGCGGCAGTGCTTTCTGCTGATATTCTCTCTGAGAGAGGGGACAGCACTAAGGAAGACCGCGGCAATTAAACTGTTAGCTAGCATCCTCTTTAAGAGAGGGGAGAGCACTAAAGAAACAGAAGTGGAGGCTTTAGTTCACTGGGCACGAAAAAAGGATAAGATTCCCGAGCCCACATTATTGTTCAGTATTACGGAATGGAGAGAAGTGGGAAATTGCCTCTGGGATTCTATGATCGAGGGAGGTAAAGAAGGAAAAGAAGCTAAAGCGTTAGGAGCTATGTGGCGGTCTATAATTAACACTCTGGAAACCATGAAGGCAGAAAAGAAAGTAGTGGCAGCAGCTATAGGAGCATTAGGGAGTAGATGTGTTAGAAAAGCCAATAGAGCAGAAGGGTGATTCACCTAAGCCTTCTCTCTTGGCTACGTTTTTCGGAGTTGGGCATACTCATCCTATGAAGGGTATGTCAGCCTCTGCGTGTTCAACAGTGCAGGAGTTTTTAGATAAGACAGCAGACAAACGGGAAGTTACTGCTTGGGGGTCTGTTGTAACTGAGCCGAAACCGGAAGAGGCTGCTGAGCCTCCTGAGGCAGGAGGAGCAGCGAGTCATGCTGCATCAGTTGGAGCTGTGGGTGGAGCAAGACCAAAAAGGAGGGTGGCTACAGCTCGCAGATCAAATCAAGGGGGCCAAAGCGCTGTCTGATGTTGTATCCTCCTCTTCCTGAAACATCATCGGAAGAATTTGAGGACGAAGGCGGGGAGAAACCTTGTGATAAAAATACAGAGAAATATTTACAGGAGGTAATAGATAACTTAAGAGAACTGGAAAAGTGAGTTGAAATGAACCTGCCTACTACTTCAATACCTGTAATTCCTCCAGTTAGCCCAACTACCCCTCCAATGCTGAACTCGAGAAAAGATCCAATTCTACAGCGTTGATTCAGTGTTGTTCGTGATGCTATTTTGGAGGGTGACTAGCAGGCAGGTGACTAGCTCGTTAGCTTGTCCAGTAGTGGTTAATATCCTTGGTGCACAATGGGAGCCTCATGATTGGAAAATATTGCAACAGGCAAAGCAAATGATCACTACTCATGGTCTGCGTTCAGAGGCTGCGTGACAGATCATACAGTTTATTACATGATTTGCCGAAGGTTAATGATCAGATGTTAGCGATGGGCGCGTTGCAACCTGGTCTTCCAACTACTACGATGATCCCTCAGAATTGGAAAATTGTCGTGATAGACTTGAAAGACTGTTTCTTTTAAATCCAACCTCAGAAGGTAACTCTTACTACACAAATAACTAATCTGCATGATGTTCAAAGGCTTTTAGGAGATCTACAGTTATTTCGTAATATAGTTGGGCTCACTAACGATGATTTGCAACTGTCCCGATCCTGTTTGCATGGCTCTGAAGCCAACTGTCCTCAAACTTGTTCACCAGAACAGCGGGCTGCCCTAGAAGTTGTGTCCCACAAGATTCAGACTGGCTGGTGTGGTCGCTGAATGGCGAATCATCCGTTATCTTTTTTGGTTTGTAACGTTGCCACTTCACCTTTTGCCCTTATTCTACAAAGGCAAAAGAAAAAGGGGGAAAATACGGTGATCATTTTAGAGTGGTTGTTTTTGCCATTGCAACCCAGACATTGTATTTTAAGTTTTCCTGCAGCAGTAGCGGCCTCGGTGAGAAAAGGAAGAGACAGGATTGTTGAAATTGATGGGACTGAACCGGCAGATATCAGTATTCCAGTCCGTGGTGATGATTATGAGTGGCTCCTGAGACATTCAACAGCCATACAGGAAGCCTTGATGGGTTATACAGGTGTTGTACACAACAACCGGCCAAAAGGACCTCTCTGGAAGATGTTAGAGCATTACCAGTGGATTGCGAGACCGTTATGCTCAAAAAGACCAGGTGAAGGGCCAACGGTGTTCACAGATGCAGGACGAAAGATGAAGGCGGCTGCGTGTGTTTGGCAATCCGATAATCAGTGGCAGAAATACATGATCACCGGTGAACCACGGGACAACCTTCAAATCTTAGAACTGAAAGCAGTGTGTTGGGCATTAGGAAGCTGGAATAACACACCTGTAAACATAGTATCAGACTCATTGTATGTAATTGGTGTAGTACAGCGCATTGAAGATGACTTGTTGAGAGAGGCAAAAAACCAAAATCTTGGTGAAATGTTTATACAACTGCGTAGTATTCTTCGACAGACAAAACATTAATTTTGTATTATGCATATTAGAAGTCATCAGTGGACCATTGGTTTGAGCGAAGGTAATGCTAGAGCTGATGAAGCAGTCAGCTATCTGGCAATAACTCCTCCAACAAATAAGTTTGAAGAAGCTCGTAACAGCCACAAGATGTTTCATCAAAATGCAAAGTCTTTACATCGACAGTATCAAATACTAATAGCAGATGCAAAGGGTATTGTCCGCTCCTGTCCTCAATGTAGTCATCATGGACCTGCTTTAGGGGTGGGCACTAACCCAAAAGGTCTGAAGGCACTTCAGGTTTGGCAAATGGATGTAACACATGTACCTGTCTTTGGGAAACTTAAGTATGTGCATGTCACAATTGACACCTATTCTCATTTCATATGGGCCACTGCACAAACCGGAGAAAAGGCATTACATGTGGAGAGACACTTAATGTCTTGTTTTCCTGTCATGGGAGTACCTGTAGAAATACAGACAGACAATGGTCCAGTGTATAGTAGCTAACGAGTCGCTAGGTTTATAACAGCTTGGGGAATTAAACACGTTAAAGGGATTCCTCACTCCCCAACGGGGCAAACAGCTGTTGAAAGGGCAAACCATGCCCTGAAGGATTATCTTCAGAGACAGAAAGTATCGCAGGACATAGATGTAACTATACGGTTGACTAAGGTGTTGTTTACCTTAAACTATCTCTCCCTTATGGAGGATAGAGAGGGACCACCTGTTGTTATACTTCACCAAACAGCGCAAGGGAACCAAACAACTACAGTTCCTGGTTTGAATGTTTTGTGTAAAAATATGGCTTCAGGCATATGGGAAGGACCCAATCCAGTGTTATTTATCGGTAGAGGTTCTTTTTGTATCTCCACAGATAAAGGACCTATATGGGTCCCTAGCAAGTTTGTGCGACCTGTATGTCAAGATCAGAAGATGGAAGAGAAGACTCAGAGCGAGCAGACAGAATAAACTGTCTATGTTGTAAGGGATGTAAACCACGGGTATTGTGCCAATGTATGCTATGTGGGGTAAAACGGTTCTGTAAGCCAAAGTACTGTACGTTTGATTAGTAACCGGGCATGAAGCAAGAGAAAGCATATGGCTAGTGTAATACCATGCTGATTGAAGACAGTATACATCATCAAAATCTGTGAAAGCACAGATTTATGGGATGGAATATGTAAAAAAAAAAAAAGAAAAAAAAAGGGAGAGAGAGTGAAAAAAATGTGGAAATTGTAGCAGTAAACATGTTTGGGTGGTGGATTTGGTTTACGGCCTTGATGAATTTTTTACCCATTGGCCAAAGTATTTTTGACATCTTGCCTAGGACAAACATATGGGTGACATGGGCAAATATCATGGGGGTAACAGACTTTTGTTTAAGTTTGCAACAGACAGACAACCCCTTTAGAACTTGTTTAACTGGTATTCCCCTGCAAGAGAATGAAACAAATTTTGATGGTTTTTGGAATGTTAAAGCAGTGAATCTGACTTCTAGTCAGAACGGTACATGTATGAGTCCAAATGGGAACATTAAATGCTAAGAATATATGAAGGATAGCGTGTTGGGTAAAGAAGCAATTTAATCTTACATCACAGATTTTAAGTTCGTTATTGTTTGATGTAGATAGTGTTGGGCATGCTACGTTACAGAATAGGGCTGGAATAGTTTTTTTAGTTATTAGCACATGGACACGGTTGAGAGGATTTTGAAGGGATGTGTTGTATGAACCTTTCCGATCATTCCATATCTATGCACAAGAAGTTGTCACAACTGCAGGGAAACATGAAGCATATTCTTGCTGATGATAATCCCTTTGATGAATGGTTGAGAGGGTTGGGGATAACAGGCTGGTTAAAGATGTTATTGATGGAAGGAATACACTTTGTTATAATCATTGTTGTAATGTTTTTAGTTTTTAGCTGTTTATTTTCTTGTTTGAAGAAAGGTTTAACATCTATTGTGAAACAGACATGGGCTGTCCAAAAAGAAAAAGGGGGATATGTAGAAGAATTTTTAAAGGAGCGAGGACATATGTTACCATTGTCCATGTTGGTCAACCAAGGCCTGTTAGTTGAAGCTGCAGAGCAACTTTAAATTGCCCTTGAAACAAGCAGTGTGAGAAAGAAAACAAGCTATGCACAAACAAGAAGCCAGGTGCAGAGCAAGTCCTGGGAATCACGAAATCAACACACTCTCATCAGCACACTCTGACCAAGTGCCTGCAGCATGCTCACCAATCAGCAATATGGACGCCCGCGTGACCAGAAACATTTATCCAATCACCTGTGTGTAGAGCCACGTGACCAGCAGTTGGTTTAAGTTATAACTATGACCTGTTTGTTTAATAAAGTGAGCATGGCATGTAGCCATATTGGTGTGATTGTCGTGACTTGGCTGACTCTCCACAGGGGACCCTATTCAGGGGGGGGAGGAGAAAATGGGATGAAAAAACTCATGGGTTGAGTTAGACAAGGAGATTGAGTACCAGTTACCATCACGAGCAAAACAGACTCAACTTGGGGAAACTTACTTTAATTTATTGCTAATTAAAATAGCTTTGACTCGTGAGCAACAGAAAGACAAACATTAAAACAACACCTTTCCTCCCCACTTTCACAGGTTCAACTTAACTCCTTCATTCCTGACTCCTCTACCTCCCCTCCCTGAGCAGCACAGGGAGGATGAGGGATGGGGAGTTATGGTCAGTATATAACTGTTCCTCTCTACCACTCCTTCCTCCTTATGCTTTTCCCCTACTCCAGACTGAGTCCTCTCCATGGGCTGCAGTCCTGTCAGGAAAAAATCTGTTTCAGCATGGGTTCTCCATGGGCCTCAGTTCCTTCAAAAAATACCTGTCCTCTCCACAGGGAATACCTGGTCCAGCACCATGGAGCACTTCCTCCCCCTCCTTCTCTGACCTTGATGGCTGTACTGCTGTTTCTTACATTTTCCTCACTCCTCTGCCCGTGTGGTGTTTTTTGACCTTTTTTAAATATGTTTTCACAGACTCACCACCAACTTCGCTGACTGGCTCAACTTTGGCCTGCTGTGGGTTCGTTGCCAAGCTAGCTGGAACTGGCTGTGTCTGGCACAGGGCAGTCCCTTACCTCTTCCCACAGACACCCCACCTCACCCAAGTCCCCCCTTTACCAAAACCTTGACACCTACACCCATAGAGACATGAGAAGAGTATTTATTTTTTACTTTTTGTGTAGTTTGTGTTGTGCTTGCTTCTTCTATACATGTCCCTAGAGTGCTGTACATCAGTGTCGTGGTTTAACCCCAGCTGGCAACCAAGCACCGTGCAGCTGCTTGCTCACTCCCCCCCACCCAGAGGGGTAGGGAGGAAAATTGGAATGTAAAACTCGAGGGTTGAGATAAGAACAATTTAATAACTTAAACAGAATAAAAAGGTAAGAACAACAATAATAACAATAATAATAACAATTATAATAGAAAGGTGGGGAAAAGGATAAAATCCAAAGGAAAAGGGAGAAAGGAAAACACACAGTACAAAAGGAAAGCACAGTACAACTGCTCAACACCTGCTGACCGATATCTAGCCAGTCCCTGAGCAACAATTCCCCCCAGCTAGCCCTCCAAGTTTATATACCAAGCATGACGTCCCATGGTATGGAATACCTCTTTGGCTGGTTCAGGTCAGCTGTTCTGGCTGCATCCCCTTCCAGTTTCTTGTGTCTCTCCAGCATTCTGGCTGGCAAGGCCCAAGAAACTGAAAAGTCCTTGACTTAGCATAAACGTTACCCAGCAACAACCAAAACCATCAGTGTCCTATCAACATTGTTCTCACATCAGAGCCAAAACACAGCACTGTACTAGCTACTAAGAAGAAAGTTAACTCCATCCCAGCCAAAACCAGGACAATCAGGGAGCCCCCTAATGTGAAATGTTGGGAAATATGATTTGTTATTGCCAATATTCATCTTCAGCTTGCCACATCTTTAGCCTACTTTGTATCATCTCTTCTGTTCTTCTGTCTATTTTTCATTCTGAATGTAAACCTCACTTCTTCCAGTTTAACTTTTTTCCAATGGTATCAATAGAAAAGTTCTCATAAGTTTCAGTGGTGCTGGATCAAGCCTTATATTACTAACATCTAACATAATGAATGAATTATGTGCATATCTATTTGTAAAAATGTAACACTTGCTACATACATTGCAGATATTTCTATGGAAAACAAAGTACATTTAAGAAGGCATCCTTAAATTTGTGGGTAAATGCACTGGATGCACTCCGGTAACAGCACTGCATCATCTGACTGAGCAGCTAAGTCTACAGTTCAATGCAGTGCAATGTCTTACAATGTAAGATCAGGAATGCATCTGTTTGTTTAAACTATTCTGATGTTCTCCATAGGATTCCAAGGTCTATTGAAGTCCATATAGATGCTACCATGTTTAGGAAATATGTATGCATAAAACCACCCAAAACTCCATGTGCTAAGTATAAAGGTATCTTGGAGGTTTAGGACAAATTTCAGTGTATACAAGAGTGATGCTTTGATTGAGAAAAGTAGTAGATTTGTAGCAAACCTACAAGCTATTCTGCACACTTGTGGAATAGCTTGGGTCATAGTTTCCTTCAGGGCATATCTACCTGCTCCAGCATGGGGTCCTCCACGGGCTGCAGGGAGACAACTTGCTTCACTATGGTCTTCACTAGGGGCTGCAGAGGAATGTCTGCTCCAGTGCCTGGAGCACCTCCTCCCCCTCCTTCTTCACTGAACTTGGTGTCTGCAGTTGTTTCTCTCACATATTCTCACTCCTCTCTTCCACTGCAATTGTGTAGTTTTTCACAGAGACACTACCACTGTCACTGATCGGCTCGGCCTTGGCCAGTGGTAGGTCCGTCTTGGAGCCAGCTGGCTTTGGGTCCATCAGACACAGTGGAAGCTTCTAGCAGCTTCTCACAGAAGCCACCCCTGTAGCCCCCCTGCTACCAAAACCTTGCCATGCAAACCCACTACATGCCCATGATGATAATTGGTAAGAAATTTCCCTGTCTTTATCTCAAGTCGTGTTTTTCAATCTGATTTTCTCCCCCTGTCCTGTTGAGGAAGGGGAGCAAGAGAGTGACTGCATTGGGTTCTGGCAGCTAGCCAAGGTCAAATCTACCACACACATATTTATATTTAATATATATTTATTTTATTTATACTAATATGGCTTTCAGGAGGCATCTCACTGTATTTATCTGGGATCAGATTGAGACATGCCCTAAGTTTGCTACTAGGCAGAAATAACATCTTTATGAAGACGTTTTTGTAATTCAGGCCACAGACCCTCACTTAAATAGCATTCTTTTCAATATATATGACATTCATTACAGACACTTTTTTTGGTAATATAGAAAACATCACTGTTACAGTCAAATTCTGTCCTTTAGCAAAAACATGTACAAGCCATGTGACTTTGGGTAAGCCTGCTCTGAATAAGGTTGCTTAAATCTACTTTCATGCTGTCCTTGTGTTTCCTTGCTATGGATTTAAGCTACTTTAGTTTGTCTCCATATAAAAATACATAAAAATATAAAATGGCTAAAGAGATTACACTTAATGGTGTTGGTTCACAGGTTGTGTGTGATTTCCAGTTTTCTCTAGGTGGCCCTATTTGAGCAGGGAGGGTTGGATCAGATGACCTCCAGAGTTCCCTTCCAACCTCAAACTTTCTGTGAAATTCTGAGTGTTCCAGCTCTGTTCGTCTCAGTGGTCAACCAGAGGTTAACTGGAAAACTACTCTGAAGGAAAGACTAGAATTTTTTCCCCCTCAGCATACACTTCTCTAGACTTTACCCAAACCAGGAAGAAACTCTAATACCAACTCAATTGCCTTTGAATATGAGATTTCTACAAAATTCTAATGGGATGTAGACTTGAATGATAAAAGGAGGATGTCTTATACCCCAAATACTCTAACCTACATTACTTCACTGGATTGGTCTACTGGAGTTGTGAAATATGAACCATACTGTAAGTATGTTCTGACCTTAAACTTGGTTTTTTTACTCCTTTTACCTATGAAAGAGAAGCATATACTAAAGATATCTGGTGTGTTTAGCAAATTACCTCAGGTCACAGCATTCAGGGTCTGTGACAGTAATATTTTTATTGCATAAGATTTGCAACTCTTAAGATCAACCCAGGAATCTTTCTATACACTTTAAAGGAATCTCTGTGCATCAAGTGATTAAAAGTATGGTAAAGGTTTCAAAATATCGTGTGTTTTGCCAGCTGTAGCTGATCCCTCAATCTTTTAATGCAGGTTTCTGTATTTAATAGGAAAGTACACTGAATTTAGTTACTTATCCTCATACTGAACTTTGTCAAGCAGGTCTTATTTCTTCATGTGTTTTTTTTTAACTTGAGGCATTTGTGTTTGTGTACATATAGAACAGAACATAAATAGCTGATTTTACAATTGAACATACATTCTGATTTTGGTGGTATGAAATTTTACTAGTTACATAAAACATATTAGACCAAAAGTACTTTTGCATCTAGTTTCAAAGGTGAAATCAAATCTGTTCCCAAATTATTATTTAGGCACAGAAAACAGGGGGAAATATTTGGCCGAACAACTCTTTACACTGAATAGGAAAAGCCTTTGCACTTGCTTTCATGTACAGAAAAAGTTCATTAAGGCCCACAAAATAAATTTTTAGCAATTCTGATTTTAATCCTTTTATATAGGTCTCTGAACTCTAGTACAATTGCTTTATTTAAAAATATTTTTCTTTTTCTGAATTGAAGCAGATTCATACACTTAAATGTTGTCTTTCCAATATGTTTGTTTTCCTAGCCACTGCTTCAAATTACAGCACTCTGAATTTCTGCTCCTTGACATTATTTTCTTACTGATGGTTAAATGCTAAAGAGCAGCATGATGATGAAAGCTGAAAAGATTTTAGAACATATTTTTTATTCTATAGAAGAGTGCATGTGCCTATGTGAGAGTTTGTGCACGCCTAAAATTTGAATAGTGAAAAATTGTAGCTAATATGTTGCCACCAGCCACATTGTGCTTTTAAAGTAATTGTGGTGCGTTGACCCCAGCCAGCAGCCAAACACCCATCCTGCCTCTCACTCAGTCCCCTCTCTCATGGGATGGGGAGAAAAAAAAGGAAGGCAAAAAGACTCATGGATTGAATTAATGGTGGTTTAATAGGTAAAGCAAATCTGTGGGCTCAAGCAAAGCAAACTAAGGAATTAATTTAGTACTTCCCATCAGCAGGCAGATGTCCAGCCACTTGCTGGGAAGCAGGGCCTCCATATACATAATGGTTGTCTGGGAAGAAAAATGCAGTATCCACAAATGTCCCCTCTTCCTCCTCCTTTCCCCTAGCGTTTATTGATGAGCACAATGTCATATGGTATGGAATATCCCTTTGGTCAGTTTGTGTCAGGTGTTCTGGCTGTGTCCTCTCCCAACCTCTTGCCCACCCCCAGCCTACTGATTTGGGGGGCAGAGGGGGAAGAGAGAAAGCCTTGATGCTGTGTAAGCACTGTTCAGCAATAGCCAAAACATTGGTTCCACACTGTTTTAGACACAAATGTACAGCACAGCACTATACACGCTACTATGAAGAAAAGTAACTGCATCCTAACAGACTCAGTACAGTAGTAAAGGTGACCAAGATTTTCTACATGTGCAGTAGTATAAAATTTTTTTCTTCTCTAAAAATAAAGTGATACTTCCTATTTAAGCTACAGGATGGTCTCCTTAAAGCCTTCATGCTATGATTTCAGTAGCACATTAATCAATATGGCATACTGTCTATAGGGTAGCAGCAAATGTGTATTTGTTGCAAAATCTTTAATATTGCTTAGTGAACTTCTCTAAGTAAACACTTTCCCACATGCAAATGGCTGGAAGAGACACAGCAGTCATTCAGCTTTGGGTCTTTTCCAGCCTCAGCATGGTGCCTCAGCCTCAGCATTTGCTGGTGTTTATAAACAGGACAATGATTGCTTCTAGAAAAGAGATGGTTTTATTATCAAAAACCATAAAATTAGGAAGAATTTGAATTTTGTGTGATGTCATGCCTAAAAATCATGTTGAAAGGTTTTAAAGATTCATGTAAGACTTCTAGAAAGCAAGTGTAGTTTCCTCATTTTCTCCTCCCGTGCTACTACAGTCAAGTAACAGATGCAATTTGTGGATTTATTCCTAGGTTCTGTCTGGCATTTGGTTAACTCCTACAGCTATTATAAAGAAAAACCTTTCATGGCTTCACTGAGGGTTCTGTTTACATACTGAATGCGGGACAGCCCTGTATATATTAATACATCAATAGAGAAGTAACCCCCATTATTATGTTAATTTGAACACCAATTGAAACCATTTGGGGATACATATGGACAAAACTTGTTTATATTTAATGATATCACACAAAAGAGAGTGAAACTAGTCCATTGCTTATTAAATGGTGGAAATGTGTCACTGTGGGGAAAGACTCATTTTTGTTATCAGACTTGTACATTATTGTCCTGGTTTCAGCTGGGATAGAGTTAATTTTCTTCTTAGTAGCTAGTACAGTGCTGTGTTTTGGCTATGATGTGAGAACAGTGTTGATAGGACACTGAAGTTTTCAGTTGTTGCTGGGTGATGTTTATACTAAATCAAGGACTTTTCAGTTTCTTGGGCCCTACCAGCAAGAGGGCTGGAGGGGCATGGGAAATTAGGAGGAGACACAGCCAGGACAATTGACCTGAGCTAGCCAAAGGGATATTCCATACCATATGATGCCATGCTGAGTATATATAAGCTGGGGGAAGAAGGAGAGGGGGGAGGGGGGGCACATTTGGCATTATGGCATTTCTCTTCCCAAGTAGCTGTTACACATGATGGAGCCCTGCTTTCTTGGAGATTGCTAAACACCTGTCTGCCTATGGGAAGAAGTGAATTAATTCCTTGTTTTGCTTTTCTTGTGTGCACAGCTTTTGCTTTACCTATTAAACTGTCTTCATCTCAGACCACAAGTTTTCTCACTTTTACTCTTCTGATTCTTTCCCCCATCCCACTGTGGAGGGAGTGAGTGACCAGCTGCGTGGGGCTTGGCTACCAGCTGGGGTTAAACCACAACAATTATAATAGATACAGTGCAAAATTTCTTAATAGCAGAAATTATACTGCATGCATACTTTTAGGAAGCATTAAAGCCTAGTTCATGTAATTTTCAGCTTCCTTGTTTTCTCTTTTTTTTTAAAGATGTCTTTGTAAAAGTTCATTTTTTCTAGATTCCTAGAGCTGCCATTATGAAGGTATAATCACAGTGAGGAAGCTTGTTGTGAATTTTATGCTAGCCGTGAGAGATGTGAAATAACTGATTTATTTTTGTTAGTCCATTTAAAAGAATTTCCATTTCCTCCCACTTTAAAAGCTTTTCCATTTCAGACCACAAAATACAGTCTTTACTCCTAAGAGAGCTGAACTCTAACCAAGTACTTTGTAACAGCCAGCCTGAACAATACAGCCATTGTGTTCTTTCATGGGCAGACTACTGCTACCACTCAGTGACCTTTTGCTTGGTGTGGGTCCACAGAAAGCTCAGTAGAGATGTCCCAAATGGTTAATTCTTTTTAATTACAATTCCAAATTTTCAGATATTATCTCAGAATTAATTTTCATATTGCCATGATATATTTAAGAAATGTCTTTAACCCAATCTTTTAACATACAGGATTTGCTAGAAGCTTTAGAACGTCACTTTTTCCTTATGTACTTTTGGGTAACATTTATTCTATTTCTATACCTTTTGTTCAACTGTCTAGGATTTTAAGTAAGGTTAGTTTTTCACACAGCTTTTCTTTCTTTTACTACTTTTTGAATTAAAGAAAACGAAAATAATTAAATTTTAAAAAATGTAAAGTAGACAGTTTCTGGGAGGTTTTTTGTTTCTTTTTTGAACTGTTTTGTCATTATGCAATAAGAAAATGGTAGTTGCAATAAGATATCTCATCAAATTAAGTGGGCTGTTACAGTTCAAGATTGTGTTAATTTAACCTCATTTATATTAATGCAAAGTCAACTGTCTAGGCAAAAGTGAAAATGAGCACAATATTTGTAATTCATATCAACCAGATATTCTGGCAATTTCCATGAATTATACTTCAGTAGTCATAACACTAAATCACTAAGTATAAATATGCCTGCTACTGTTGACCTTAATTTGGGTTACTATCAAAAGAGAGCTTCATCTTAAAGGTACATAAAAATATTGATTTGAAATGGAATATTATTGCGTATTCCAATTATATTATCTAACAAGAAAGGAATGGGTTGCATCATACTTTGTAATTTTCAGACAATTATTCTTTGTACTTGCCTTGCTCAGAGGATACCATGCATCATAAAGCATCATGTGTAATATATATCATGCATGTGAAGGTAAAGGTAATGGTGCAGTGGTTTATTGTTCTATTTGGTAGGTTAAAAATTATGAGGTATTTTTCTAGCTACTATTGACCATGTCTTTGCTTTTGTTTTCCATCTACTACTGAGTAGCTTTTCTTGTGCCTCCACAGCCTCCCTGCAGTAATTTATCTGCTTTTTCAACTCTCTCATATTTCTTTGCTTAATTCTCTGATGGTGGCAAATAGTTTAAAATTTTTAAGTGCAAATGTGGCTTTGAGGGTTTTGTGTTTAGTTACACTTTGCTTCTGACACAAGCAGTATGTTGCCTTTTTTGCACTCAACAGCTACATCAAATTATTGTTCCACGTTTGAACAAGGGTGCTTACATATATAAATTTTCCTACTAGTTTATAGCTCCATCAAAGAACTTATTAATGCAAAACAGTTTTGTTGATTCTAACCTCTTCATTAAATTCCATTATTTTTATGTGCTCATGCATAAGCATTGATATGGAAATCATGATGGAGGGTTTAATGTATTAATGGATCCATTGACTACAGTGCTTTGTGCAAGATGTGCCTCATTCAATCACTTATATGGTTAATCTAATTTAGATTATTTTAACCATTTTTATATTTATTAAATAACTGAAGTGCAATATACATAGTGCAGTTATGAATTTAAATTTATTTTATTATATTTATATGACATACATTAAGATAGTAAAGAGTTATCTGTGGAATTAATTAAATGAATACTAGGAGCTCAGGACCTCTAGAGGATAGGAAATAAGAGTCAGAAAATATAAACAGCTAGGCTAAGACTTATTCTGTTCTTTTTTTACAGACATATACAGAAAAACAGGTTTGATTTGTTATCTTTATTGTGGAAAATAGCAGGAAAGTGCTATTCAATAGGTAATTTCTCCAAGTTCTAAGAAGTTCCTTCTAAACACAGGTTGATTTCAGTCTTTCAAAGAGTTCTAATTTGGACAAACTTGTCATGTTTTTTAAAAAAATGGCTAAGGGAGCATCTCTGACCAAAAAACTGACTAATTTTGGCTAAGAAAAAAGATAGCTAAAAAAAGATGACATCAAATGATGTGGTGGTCACTACAGAAAATATGTATTTCAAAATTGGAGTCATCTTTCCCTTAACTGCCTTCTTGAAAAGGTAGTGGTGGTGGTGGGAAATGGTTGAATAATGTCTTTCTGGATAGCAAAAAATCAACCCAGGGCTGATAATTGGTATGAAAAATTTCAGTGTGGCCTTGTAAAGTGATAAACAACTGGGAGACACTGAGTGACATAAGAGTCAGTGTCTCATATGCTGCCATAGGAGGATGGCACAGCTGATTAGTTCCTGTATTACCTCTCAGAAACCTTTCTATATGACATACTTCAATATAGCCCAAGTTCCTCTTTAGCAATGATGTCTTCAGTAACAGGTAAAGAAGTGTTTATGGCCAAGACAAGTGACTACTTCAGAAAAATTATGTTATTTTTCTCCACACATTTCTAGGAGTTATATAAACACTATTAGCAAAAAATATGTATGTAAACCAACATTGTTTTTATTGCACTGACCAAGCAACCAGGAAGTTTGTCAGCTGTTGTGCCTAAAATCAAAATAAATTTATTATTCACCATGCTGGAATTTGATATACAAATTGGAGGGAAAAAAGAACCCACCGTTTCAAGTTTCATTTTGGTTTCAAATGTAATTGCTACTGGTCCTTAGCTGGTACCATTACATGTGTGGTTCAATGCTTGCATCCAAGTAGTATTTGCTCTTATAACTGTCCCCTTTGAAAAAGGATGTTTTGCAGATTCTTTCCTAAAATCAAAAACTGTGTTAACCAATCTTAGCATTTACCTAAAATTAAGAACAAAAAGATGAAGACAATCCTTTATTTATCATTTACTGTTTACATAGAGTCATTAGAAAGCTGTTTGGTATACAAGTATTCTCTGTGCTAATTTGCTGGTGACCATGGCCAATGCTGACTTAAACTCACTGCAGTTTGGTTACCAGTCTAGCTATGTTCAAGCTATTTCTTAGGTTTAAAATTGACAGTTGAACTGAGTTATGATAGCAATTCTGTGAACTTGACCAGTGCATAGCAACAAAGGTGGATTCAGTTGAAACAATTAAATTGATTCTATAAATAGGTGATCCAGGATTAAGAACTGAGATTCACAAATCTAGCTGTGGTGGGTTGACCTTGGCTAGCTGCCAGACCCCAGCCCAGACACTCTCTCACTCCCCCTGTTCAACAGGATGGGTTAGAAAATAGGATGAAAGAACTCATGAGTTGAGATAAAGACAGGGAGATCACTTACTGTCATGGTTTAACCCCAGCCAGCAACTAAGTACCATGCAGCCACTTGCTCACTCCTCCTGCCCTGCCCACCTCTGCCCAGTAGAATAGGGAGGAGATTTGGGAAAAGGGTAAAACTCATGGGCTGAGATAAGAGCAATTTAATAATTACAATAAAATAATAATTAAAATAAAATCAAATAATAATAATAACAACAATAACAATAATAAGAATAATGATGATGATGATGATGATAATAATAATAATGTGTAGTGAGGGGGGAGAGAGAGAGAGAAAGGGATAATATCCAAAAGGGAAAAAAACCCCATGTGATACACAGTACAATTGCTCACCACTCACTGACTGATGCCCAGCCAGTCCTGAGCAGCGATCAGCCAACTCCCCCCACTTTACATACTCAGCATGACATTCCATGGTATGGAATATCCCTTTGGCTAGCTCAGGTCAACTGTCCTGGCTGTGTCCCCTCCCAATTTCTTGTGCCTCTCCAGTCTTCTCACTGGCAGGGCCTAAGAAACTGAAAAGTCCTTGATTTAGAGTAAGCACTACTTAGCAACAACTAAAACTATTAGTGCATTATTAACATTATTCTCATAGTAAATCCAAAACACAGCAGTGTACAAGCTACTAAGAAGAAAATGAACTCTATCCCAGCCAAAACTAGAACATTTACCAATTACTGTCACGGGTAAAATAGATTCTACTTAGGGAAAATTAATTTAATTTGTCAATTAAAAATAGAGTAGGATGGTGTGTAATAAATACAAAACTAAAACCACCTTCATTCCCAACCCCTCTATTTCCTGCCCCAGGTCTCAATCAGTGTAGTAAGGGGAATGGAGATTGTGGTCAGTTTATAACAGTTCCTCTCTGCTCCTCTTTATTCCTCGCACTTTTCCCTTGCTCCAGCTTGAGTCTTCTCCACAGGCTGCAGTCCTTCAGGATAAACCTGCTCTTGTGTGGATCTTCCAAAGACTGCCAGTTACTGCCAGGAGAACTTGCTCCACTGTGAGCTCTCTATGGGCTGCAGTTCCCTCAGGAAATATCCACATGCTCCAGTGAGGATATTTTCTGAAGGAACATGCTTCACTCACTGGCTCTTCTTCAGCCAGCAGTGGGTGTTTTTGGAGTTGTCTGGAACCAGTTGTGTCCAGCTAGAGGGTAGCCCCTGGTCTCTTCTCACAAAGGCCACTCCAATAGCTCACCACCACCACCACCCTTGCATGTAGACCCGAAACACTAGTTTATGTGAAAATATATAACCACAAGGATACTAACAGACACATTCTACCTTTGTTGTGCTTGAGTGACTTTAGTGACTATGATATATAAATTTGGGGCTGAAAATTTGTAAAGAATATAAGAAATGCATTAAATACATTTATTGAGAAGTATAAGTGATATGGAGAAATAATGTGAAATGGGGATAATGGACATGGATTGTGATTGTATGTGTCTGCTTAAGGAATGTGGGTATGGTGACTAGTCATGGGTGCGGTGACAACTACAGTTTTGAGGAGACGCCTGCCCCTCTTCCTCTAACAAAGGGGAGACGGGGAGACGCCTGCCCCTCTTCCTCTAACAAAGGGGAGACGCCTGCCCTTCTTCCTCTAACAAAGGGGCTATTTAAAAGAGAATAAGAAAAGATGAGAGACATTCAAATGCTATCTAGAGGGAGGGAGTGCTAAGTCTCCTTGCTGGAAAGATTGGGTGGTCACAATCACCTGAAGAAGATCGGATGGTCACAAGAACATGAATCACCTACAAACCTGCAAGACCACCACATTCCAGGAAACGGACTGATAAGCTAATTAACATACGAAGCGGGGTTTAGGTAACGAATATGTATAGGCGTTAATTGAATATTCATTTGTTCATTGTATAAATGTGAGATGGTTCGTCACTTCGGGTATGCACGCTTGTGGAGGAGCGATCCCCCGTGCATCTGCGTGCAATAAACATACCTACTTTATAACTTTCGAGTTATAGAGTCTAATTCCGCACGTCATAAGCAGGTTTAAATTTTAAAGGCAGGAAGATAAAATTTGAGCACTAATTTTTTAGTGAGAAAACATAGTAATATCATTGTTTGGACATTTAGAATGTTCCCTATTGTAGATGTCTTCACTGCCTAAAACCTAAGATCCACATGTCTGTTTACTGCTGGCTGCTACTCCATAGTATAGATTTAGGAAGCATGTGTACATGTGAAAAATATGCACAGCATGAATGTGTACCCACAGTAGCTGTGTAACTCCTAACTAGGAGAAGAGTCCAAGACCTACCCGCATGTTGGAGAGAACCAGTTCCAGCTGGCTCCAAGACAGGCCTGCCACTGGTCAAAGCTGAGCCATTCATCAATGTTCATAAAATCATAGAATCATAGAATAGTTTGGGTTGGAAGGGACCTTTAAAGGTCATCTAGTCCAAACTCTTCTGCAATGAGCAAAGACATCTTCAATTAGATCAAGTTGCTCAGAGCCCTGTCCAACCTGACCTTGAATGCTTCCAGGGATGGGGCATCTACCACATCTCTGGGCAATCTGTTCCAGTGTTTTGCCACCCTCCTCTTGAAAAATGTCTTCCTTGTATCTAGTCTGAATCTACCCTCTTTTAGTTTAAAATCATTACCCCTTGTCCTATTGCAACAGTCCCTGCTAAAGTCTGTCCTAATATTTCTATAAGCTCCCTTTAAGTATTGAAGGTATTTAAGTATAAGGTCTCCCCAAAGCCTTCTCTTCTCCAGAGTAAACAACTCCAACTCTCACAGCCTTTCCACATAGGAGAGGTGTTCCATCCCTCTGATCATCTTTGTGGCCCTCCTCTGGACCTGCTCCAACATGTCCATGTCTTTCCTGTGCTGAGGACCCCAAAGCCGGACTTAGTACTCCAGGTGTAGTCTCACCAGAGTGGAGTAGATGGGCAGAATCACCTCCCTCAACCTGCTGGTCACACATCTTTTTATGTAGCCCAGGATTCAGTTTGCTTTCTGGGCTGTGAGTGCACACTGTCTGACCATGTTGAGCATTTCGTCCACCGGCACCCTGAAGTCCTCAGGGCTGCTCTCAATCCATTCTCTACCCAACCTGTATTGATACTGGGGGTTGCCCCCACCCACATACAGGACCTTAAACTTGGCCTTGTTGAACTTCATGAGGTTAGCATGTGCCGCGATGAGAGACGGGATGCTGCTTGATGCAAGCAAATGTCAATTTATTGTACAGAAGCACGAGTTTATATATATTTTCAGAAGCTGTGCGCTTTACACAGATTGGTTCTTTAAGCTAAGCATTGCATACTAGACAATCCCTGATTGGTGGTTAACTACAAACAAAGGACACTTTAAGTAAGTGTTTACAGTCATCAATTAACAGCAAGGTGTTACCTCTCCTTGGCCCATCTGTCCACCACTCCCCTATGCTATCTCGGCATGACTCATCCTGTTAGTTGTGTCTATTCACACTCCATGTCCTCCCAGGGTTCGTGACCTACAAGCTCGAGCACATTCCCCTCAGCTAACTGATTGCCACGCGTGGTCCTAATTTCCATGCGCTCCTGCAAACATGGGCCCACCTCTCAAGCCTGTCAATATCCTTCTGGACAGCATCCCTTCCCTCCAGCGTGTCAACTGCACCACTCAGCTTGGTGTCATTGGCAAACTTGCTGAGGGTGCACTCAATTTTGCCAACAAAAATTTTGAACATCAGTGGTTCCAGTACAGATCTGTGAGAAATGACACTTGACACTGGTCTCCACATGGAACTGAGCCATTGACTGCAACTCTTTGAGTGCAACCATCCAGCCAATTCATTATTCACTGAGTGGTCCATCTGTCAAATCCATGTTTCTCCAGTTTGGAGACAAGGCTGCCATGCAGGACAGTGTCAAATGCTTTGTACAAGTCCAGGTAGATGACATCAGTCACTCTTCCCTCATCCATCAATGCTGTAACCCTGTCATAGAAGGCCACCAAATTTTTCAGACAAAATTTTCCCTTAGTGAAGTTGTGTTGGCTGTCACTAATCACCTCCTTATTTTCCATGTCCCTTAACATAGTTTCCAGGGGGATCTACTCCATGATCTTGCCAGGCACCAAGGTGAGACTGGCCAGCCTGTAGTTTCCCAGGCCTTCCTTATTTCCTTCTTTAAAAATGGGGGTTATATTTCCCCTTTTACAGTCTGTGAGAACTTCACCAGACTGCCACAACTTCCCAAATATGATGAACAGTGGCTTAGCCACTTCATCGGCCAGTTCCCTCAGGACCCAGAGATGCATCTCATCAGGTCCCATGGACTTGTACACCTTCAGGTTCCTTAGTGTCCTGGTTTCAGCAGGGATAGAGTTAAATTTCTTCTTAGTAGTTAGTACAGTGCTGTGTTTTGGCTATGATGTGAGAATAATGTTGATAGGACACTGATGGTTTTAGTTGTTGCTGGGTAATGTTTATGCTAAAACAAGGACTTTTCAGTTCCTTGGGCCCTGCCATCAAGAGGGCTGGAGGGGCACAGGAAATTGGGAGGGGACACAGCTAGGACAGTTGACCAAAACTAGCCAAAGGGATATTCCATAATATATGATGTCATGCTGAGTATATAAGCTGGGGGAAGAAGAAGGAAGGTGGGGATATCTTGCATTATGGCGTTTGTCTTCCCAAGTAACCATTATGCGTGATGGAGTCCTGCTTTCCTGGGAATAGGGATGGCCAAATACCTGCCTACCGATGGAAAGTAATGAATGAATTCTTTCCTCTGCTTTGCTTGCATGCGTGGCTTTTGCTTTACCTATTAAATTGTTCTTTTCTCAACCCTTGAGTTTTACATTCCTTTCCGATTCTCCTTCCCATCCCTCTGGGTGAGGGGGAGTGAGCAAGTGGCTGCGTGGTGCCTGATTGCTGGCTGGGGTTAAACCACAACACTTGGATGGTCTTGAACCTGATCTTCTCCTACAGTGGGTGGTTCTTCATTCTCCCAGTCCCTGCCTTTTCCTTCTGCAACTTGGGCGGTGTGGCTGGAGCACTTGTTGGCGAAGACCAAGGCAAAAAAGTACTTGAGTACCTCAGCCTTTTCCATGTCCTGGGTAGCCAAATCTCCCATTTCCTTCTGTAGAGGGCCCACATTTTCCCTACTCTTCCTTTTATCATTGACATAATTATAGAAGCTTTCCTTCATGTGCCTGGAAATGGTTTCCAGGATTAGCTGCTCCATCACCTTCCCAGTGATCAAGGTTAGGCTGACCAGTCAGTAGTTCCCTGGGTCCTCCTTCTTGCCCTTCTTGAAGATAAGAGAGACATTTGCTTTCCTCGAGTCTTTGGGCACTTCTCCCAGTCACCATGATCAATGAAAGATTATCAAGAGGTGCCTCACAATGACATCTGCCAGCTACCTCAGCACTCATGGGTGCATTTCATCAGGGCCCATGGACCTATGTATGTCCAGTTTGCTTAAGTATTCCCTGACCTGATCATCTTCCAACAAGGGTGCATCTTCCTTGCTCCAGCCTTTCCCCCAGTCTCTGGGACCTGGGATTCCTGAAGGCTGGTCTTCCTAGTAAAGACTGAGGCAAAGAAGGCATTCAGTACCTCAGCTTTTTCCATGTCCTGTGTAACCAGGTCCCCCATCTCATTCAGCAGTGGGCCCGTGTTTTCCCTAGTCTTCCTTTTGTCACCGATGTACTTCCTTGTCACCTTTAACATTTCTTGCCAGATTCAATTCCATTTGGGCTTTATCTTTCCTAACCTCATCCCTGCATGCTCAGACAACATCTCTACATTCCTCCCAGCTCAGCTGTCCTTGCTTCAACATTCTGTATACTTCCTTTTTGTGTCTGAGTTTGACCAGGAATTCCTTGTTCATCCACGCATGCCTCCTGGCATTTTTTGACTTCCTACTCTTTGGGGTGGACCACTCCTGAGCTTGGAAGAAGTGATCCATGAATATTAACCAGCTTTCTTGGGCCCCTCTTCACTTCAGGGCCTTACCCCATAGAACTCTTCCAAGCAGATCTTTGAAGAGGCCAAAGTCTGCTCTCCCAAAGTGCAGGATTGTGAGCTTGCTTTTTGCCCTCCTCCCTGCCTTCAGGATCCTGAACTTCATCATCTCATAATCACTGCAGCCAAGGCTACCTTTGACCTTCACGTCCCAAATGAACCCCTACTTCTTGGAAAGTATGAGGTCCAGCAAAGCACCTCTCTTTGTTGGCTGCTTTATCACTTGAAGGAGGAAGTTATCATCAATGCACTCCAGGAACCTCCTGGATTGCTTATGCCCTGCTGTGTTGTCCCTCCAGCAGATATCATGGTGGTTGAAGTCCCCCATGAGGACCAGGGCCTGAGAACATGAGGATGTTCTTGTCTGTAGAGGGATTCATCCATTTTTTTTTCTTCCTGGTCAGGTGGCCTATAGCAAACACCCATCATGATGTCACCTTTACCTGTCCTCTCTTTAATCCTTACACAGAAGCTCTCATTTGGCTCCTCATCCATCCCCAGGCAGAGCTCCATGCACTCCAGCTGCTCTCTCACATAAAGCATAAAGGGCAACTCCATTTCCTCGTCTTCCTGGCCTGTCCTTCCTAAAGAGTCTGTCCATTGAAACACTGCAGTCATGGATGACATCCTACCACATCTCTGTGATTCCAACAAGGCTGTAGCCCTGCAACTGTACACAGATCTCTAGGTCACCATGTTTATTCCCAATAGTGTGTGCATTAGTGTACAGGCACTTTAGAGAGGCACCTCAGCATGTTGAGTTCCTGGAGAGGGCTTGGGGTTTTTCTCCATAATGGTGCCTTGCAGGCACTTCCTTGCTGCAATGGTTTTAGATGGAATAGAGTTAAATTTCTTCATAATAACTCATATGTGGCTATGTTTTGGATTTCTGCTGCAAACAGTGTTGATAACACACTGAGGTTTTAGTTATTGCTGAGCACTGCTGACACAGCGTCAAGGCTTTTTCTGCTTCTCATGCTGCTCTGCCAGTGAGTAGGCTGGGGATGCACAAGAAGGTAGGAGGAGACACAACTGGGACAGCTGACACCAACTGACCAAACGGATATTCATCGAATCATAGATTCATTGAGGCTGGAAAAGACCTTCAAGATCATTGAGTCCAAGCATAAACCTAACAGTGCCAAGTCCACCACTAAACCATGTCCCTAAGAACCACATCTAAACACTTTTTAAATAATTGTCAAGCCACTCTCCATCATATTTGAAAAGCCATGGCAATCAAGTGAAGTCCCCAGTGACTGGAAACCAGAAAACATTGCACCCATTTTTAAAAAAGGGTAAAAAATGAGGACCCTGAAGACTACCGACCAGTCAGCTGCACCTCTATACCCAGTAAGAGCATGGAACAGATCCTCCTGGAAGATATTTCAAAGCATATGGAAGACAGGGAAGTGATTAGAGACAGCCAACATGGCTTCACCAAGGGTAAATCGTGCCAGACTAATCTAGTGGCCTGCTACAATGGAGTGGCTGCATCAGTGGACAAGGGAAGAGCTACGGATGTCATCAACCTAGACTTCTGTAAGGCGTTTGATATGGTCCCCCACAACATTCTTACCTCTAAATTGGAGGGATATGGGTTTGATGGAGGGACTGTTGGATGGATAAGAAATTGGCTGGATGACTACATCCAAAAAGTTACAGCCAATGGCTCAATGTCCAAGTGGAAACTAGTAATGAGTGGTGTCCCTCAAGGGTCTCTACTGGGACTAATACTATTTAATATCTTCATCAACGACATAGAAAGAGAGATTGAGTGTACCCTTAGCAAGTTTGTGGATGACACCAAGCTGAGCGATGCAGCTGATTTGCTAGAGGGAAGGGATACCATCCAGAGGGACCTTGACAGGCTTGAGGAGTGGGCCCATGCCAGCTGTCGTGGTTTAACCCCAGCTGGCAACCAAGCACCACGTAGCCGCTTGTTCACTCCCCCCCACACCCGGAGGGGTGGGGAGGAGAATCGGAAAGGAATGTAAAACTCGAGGGTTGAGATAAGAACAATTTAATAACTTAAACAGAATTTAAAAGGTAAGAACAATAACAATAATAATAATAATGTTATAATGGAAAGGTGGGGAAAAGGATAAAATCCAAAGGAAATTGGAGAAAGGAAAACAAAGTGATGTACAATACAACTGCTCACCACCCACTGACCGATGCCCAGCCAGTCCCCGAGCAATGATCCCCCAGGCCCAGCCAACCCCCTCCCCCAAGTTTATATACCAAGCATGACGTCCCATGGTATGGAATACCTGTTTTGGCTGGTTCAGGTCAGCTGACCTGGCTGTCTCCCCTCCCAGTCTCTTGTGCCCCTCCAGCCCTCTGGCTGGCAAGGCCTGAGAAACAGAAAAGTCCTTGACTTAGTATAAACATTATCTAGCAACAACTAAAATCATCAGTGTGTTATCAACTTTGTTCTCACGTCATAGCCAAAATGCAGCACTGTACTAGCTACTAAGAAGAAAGTTAACTCCATCCCAGACGAAACCAGGACAGTATCCACCCCTTATTCCATACTATTTACGTCATGCTACGTTTTCCAATACATCATCACCTCTCCTGTCCTTTACATAAATACACAGATATCATTCCCTTAGTCTATGGACCATCCCTCTGAAGTCCAACGAGTTAATTTATTCCATGATGTTGGGCTCCATCTGTTATAACAGTCTTTCTGGGCAGGGAAGATGGTACGAGGTGTTGGATTGTTCCATGTTGAAGCCAGTTCTAATCCTATTAGAGCTGCACTGATCTGGTTTCACCAAAGTCGTTCTTAGTGTGGCAGTTGAAGAGGAATAAGGTTCAAATCTTCAAATCTAAAATAGTAGAGATGGGTGCCACAAGATATCCAGTCTCTCTGGGGGTATGAGTTCAAATTCTACTCTTGTCACCAATGACAATATACAGCATTATGTAATAATTAACATCACTCAATTTATTGGCTGTTTTCACCCAAAATTAAATCCCCTTGAGGCACACATCGAACTTCCCCATCCTCCCGCATTACCCACCATGTGCTCCCTGGCCCTTGAGCAAAAGCAATCCCACAAATGGCTTTGCCTTTGCCTGAGGCAGGAATGACCCAGACTGTTTTCCCAAGCATATTTTTAAGGTGCACTACAGGGACTTTATCCCCCTCTACAGTACAGAAAAGCCTTGATTGGGCAGGACCAACTTGGCCAGCAGATCCTCTGGTATTAACCAACCAGGCAGCCTTTGCTAAATGTTTATCCCAATGTTTGAAGGTCCCACCACCCATTGCTTTCAGTGTAGTCTTTAACAGTCCGTTACATCATTCGATTTTCCCAGAGGCTGGTGCATGATAGGGGATGTGATACACCCACTCAATACCATGTTCTTTGGCCCAAGTGTCTATAAGGTTGTTTCGGAAATGAGTTCCATTGTCTGACTCTATTCTTTCTGGGGTGCCATGTCGCCATAGGACTTGCTTTTCAAGGCCCAGGATGGTGTTCCGGGCGGTAGCATGAGGCACAGGGTATGTTTCCAGCCATCCGGTGGTTGCTTCCACCATTGTAAGCACACGGTGCTTGCCTTGGTGGGTCTGTGGGAGTGTGCTATAGTCAATCTGCTAAGCCTCCCCATATTTATATTTCTGTCATCGTCCTCCATGCCACAGAGGCTCGAACCGCTTGGCTTGCTTAATTGCAGTGCATATTTCACATTCATGGATTACCTGTGCGACAGTGTCCATGGTTAAGTCCACCCCTCAATCTCAGGCCAATCTATATATTGCATCTCGTCCTTGATGCCCTGAAGTGTCATGGGCCCACCGAGCTATGAATAATTCACCTTTATGTTGCCAATCCAGATCCACCTGAGCCACTTCAATCTTGGTTGCTTGATCCACCTGCTGGTTGTTTCAATGTTTCTCAGTGGCCTGACTTTTGGGTACGTGAGCATCTACATGATGTACCTTTACAACCAGGTTCTCCAGCCGGGCAGCAATATCTTGCCACAATGCAGCAGCCCAGATGGGTTTATGTTGGGGTCTGCAGACGAGTTATTTGACTTTAAAGACTTAGTCGTGTTCCTTTAAGGCAGCCACAAAAATGTCAAGTATGTAAACAGGATGTGAAGAACCAGAACTTGGAAACGCAGCATATGGGCACATACAGAAACAGCAGGTTTACCTCTGCGTTGCCAATTGCTCTGCTTCCGCTGCCGCAACCACCCCCACAGGGCATTTGCCACCATCCATGAGTCAGTATAGAGGTATAGTATCAGCCACCTTTCTCGTTCAGCAATGTCTAAAGCCAGCTGGATAGCTTTCACCTCTGCAAACTGACGCTATTCATCTCCTTCAGTAGTTTCTGCGACTTGTCATAGGGGACTCTATTCCTCCTCCGATGCTTTCCTACAATACAGCAGGACCCATCAGTAAACAAGGCATATTGCTTCTCATGTTCTGGCAGTTCATTATACAATGGGGTTTCTTCAGCACATGTCACCTCTTCCTCTGGTGACATCCCAAAATCTTTACCTTCTGGCCAGTCCATAATAATTTCCAAAGTTCCTGGATGATTGGGATTTCCTATCTGAGCTCGTTGTGTGATCAGCACAACCCACTTACTCCATGTAGCATCAGTTGCATGATGTGTAGATGGTACCCTCCCTTTGAACTTCCAGCCCAGCGCTGGCAACCGGGGCACCAAGAGGAGCTGTGCTTCACTACCAATCACTTCTGAAGCAGCTCAAGCCCCTTCATAAGCTGCCAGTATTTCTTTTTCAGTTGGAGTATAGTCGGCCTCAAGTCCTTTATATCCCTGACTCCAAAATCCCAAGGGTCAACCTCAAGTCTCCCCTGGTGCTTTCTGCCAGAAGCTCCAAGTAGGGCCATTCTCCCCAGCTGTAATGTAGAGCACGCATTTTACCTCTTGCCCTGTCTGGACTGGCCCAAGAGTTACTGCATGAACTATCGCCTCTTTAATTTGTTCAAAGGCTGAAACATCCTTGACTTAGAGTAAGCACTACTTAGCAACAACTAAAACATCAGTGCATTATCAACGTTATTATAATACTAAGTTCAAAAACATTAGCACTGTACCAGCTACTTGGAAGAAAATTAATACTATCCCAGCCGAAACCAGGACACATATATATATATATTTTATATATATATATATATATATTTATGTAGATATTCACACAATGGACATGGAAGCTTTGTAAGGTAAACAGAGAATCTGGGTCTGAGCATTTACATGAGTTGCCTTGCAAGAAAAAAAATATCTTTTTTTTTTTCCTTGTAGCCATCTTTGTGATTTCATCTTGAAGCAGAGCAAGGTCTTAAAGGATTAGTCAGGAAGGATTTGGTACCATGCTCTGGGTGATGCTCTGTGTATGCTGAGATACAACAGAGACGGCACGGCCTGTTCTGTTCCGCTGATGGTACTGAAGTAAGAGATAGGAGGAATGACTCTGAGCAATCTAGTAGTCATAAATAAAGATAAGGTGGGCATTTGAAGGAGATGAGAAGGCCATGAGT
Organism: Falco rusticolus; assembly: GCF_015220075.1. NCBI lineage: Eukaryota > Metazoa > Chordata > Aves > Falconiformes > Falconidae > Falco > Falco rusticolus. The sequence continues at coordinate 22,718,833 of NC_051209.1, read as the reverse complement.
CAGGAGGTTTTGCAAGCTCCAGCCGAAGAACGGAACAACTACCCAAAAGTCTCCACAAAAGACGATTCTAGAAGACTCCGCCTCAAGCTCCGCCTAAGCCCCACCTATTATGAATATGATAATTAGATGACAAAATTAAATGAATATGTATGTAAAGATGTTGTAACCTCTCATGGAAACTGTATAAATTACCTGACTTTTCACTGAAAACTTTGGAGCTAGTTTGTCCGGTGCGAACCGGCTAGCTCCCCAACGTTGCATGAAATAAATACCTTTGCTGCTTAAAGACAAAATTCGTCTCTGAGCGAGTAACTCTGTGCCGTTTTGGCATCAATCTCTTTTAAGCATAAGACTGCTCATACACCATACCGTGTTGCTGCTGTATAATGAGTTTCAATTGGATGTCTGTCTTCAGGCCTGTTCTCATGAATGTTTCCCTGAATTGGAACTTTTTCTCTCAGGGCTAACTTATTTAGCAGGAATCCTCTAAGCAGTCAAATTTGAGAGCAATGGGACACAGGTTTGCTGAGGGACAAGAGGATGAGGGCTTTGTAGCTGCTTCCGCTCACATTACTGCTGCTGCATTTGCTGCACACTCTGTGCTTTGGAATAGGGAGGAAGCTGGGCTGCCCCCTGTCTCCATGGGTTAGTCCCACCCTCTCTATTGTGACTGAGCCTAGCTCTCAGGTATGTATTTTCCTAATTGGGAAACTGGGTATACTTCAGACTATATATTTATAATCAGAAATTGAGGCCTATTGGGTTTTGTGTAGGCATTGCGCCTACAAGGCCTCAAAAAGAAAATTTTGCACTTATGGAGGACACAAACATGAGGTTTTTTTTGTAATAAAAGTGCATGCAGAAACGTGTATACTTCATGTTGTGTGTATACTTCAGTAGTGAACAACATGAGGGGAAGTAGTGTTTTAATAAAAAGCCAAAATGCAACACTTCAAGGGACTAAAAATAATTGTGGATTAAATGGGTAACTGTGGCAAAAACTGTGATTTTTTAAAAAATGTTGGGTTTCTTTTCCATGCTGGAGTTGAAATACCTCCTTCCCATTCCTTTTTAAATAAGTGCTTTCCTTTTTTTGTAGTTGACCTTTTTTCATTGGGCTAAAAAATATTTTCATTTTACTTTGAATTATTCTGAAATTTCCCCTCCCACATACTAACATTCCTTTGGTTTATTGACTAAACTGAGATATCTATTATTCACACAACTCTAGTTATGAACATCTGACCTAGGCAATTCAATACTGCTTTCTGGTGTGTGGTGTGAGTTGTAGGAAAAATGTTAAGCTCAACATATTTGTGTTATATCTTTCAGTACCCAAGACAACATGCCTCAGTGTGCATCTTCTTCTTCCTCTCCCCACCATAAATCAATTTCACTATTAAAGGAAATATCTCTGGGTGTTGTTAAGAGTCTTCATGGATTTTTTGTTCATGGGGTGGATATTAAAACCCAAAAAGTCTGATAGCTTATCCAGCCTCGCATAAGATAATTGAAATTTTTATATACACAATTTTTAAATTTTTGATTACATAACAGGAATGTAGAAAATTATTTTTGTGCCCTTTTGACCACTTTATTTTGTTGTTGGACTTGGTGAATAACAGAAATTACAAGGGAAAAATAAAGAACAATTTCACACCTGAGACTGAAGGAGCTGATTACGATCATTTTGATGTGCCTTTTATATATTTGCAGTGGTTAAGAAATACTTTATGGTTTGGAGCATGAGCACTTTAGAAGGAATCAAAATTACTGAAGAGCTACAAATTTTGTGAAGTGCTTCAAATTGTTAATGACTCAAGAAGCACTGTAGTGAGTTTTGTCGGGATTTTAGTAAAATCATATGCATAGCCTATACATTTTCTTGTAATCTTCCTTAGGGTTTTTTTTTTCCCCTTCTCTATGTCTTTGGTGCTGTTGCTAATAAGACTCCCTCTGTTAATATCAGCATTTCTATTCAGTAGGTGCACACTGCATACAGCCTTAGTCTGGACCAGGTGAAATGGAGGGAGATCATTGCAATGCTACCATAATAAAAATAATCAGAAATTGGTGTTGGCATAAGTCGCATTAAAGGCAATCACCCCCTTGCTGTGAAAAAAAGAGGGTACATTTTCACTCTTGTGTTTAAAGACTAAAAAGTTTGAGAAACTGAGATCAGGAAAAGCTTTTACTTTTAAAAAATATCCTAGGAAAATTATTGAAAATAAGTGTCTACTAAGTTGTCTCTGTTTTACTAAGACTTATGGGCATGAAATTACTTTTTTCGACAATGGACAAAATCTTATTCAAAGTGGTTTTAGGTATTCTAAAGGAACTGTCTCCTTATAGGACAATATGATTTGGTTATTTTGAGCATAAATTGTAGTTTGTGTGCATTCTTTCCCTTATTTTTTCTCCTCATTTTGCAAAGCAACTTGAGAATTGTGGATAACTGGCTAGCTGAAAAAGTTCACATAGACATAGTCCAGCTGGCTGGACAAAAATGCACATCGTTCTCAGCTTATCTGAAGTAAAGCAAAAATACACTGTCTTTGGCTGTTCTTGTTACACAGTAACAGGAAGATTTCAGTGGGAAAAGAATGTTGCAGGTGGGAACAGAAAACTACAGAAGAGAAACTAGGGGCGGGCTTGGTATTTAGGCAACTAACCAATAATGAGCTTAACTTTTGTAATATGTATGAGCTAATTATAACAAGGCATAAAAGGTGACTGTAAGGTACAATAAACGAAGTCTGCTGATTGGCTAAGCTCTAAAGGGTTACATTTTCATACGTCCTCCTACTTGCGGTTTCTGCGGATAGCTAGCTACATATTTTTTTTTCCTCTCTTGTCTACGCGAATTCCTCAAAGTTATTTACAACATTAGGCACAAGGTCAGTGTGTTTTCTCAGCTTCCTTATCAGCATGCCTCAGCATAGCTGCAAGGCCTGCTTCAGCTAACTTACGCTAACTTTGTTTCACAAAGTTCTTTAAGGGAGTCATGGCCATGATCACACAGCCATTCTGCAACAGAGAATAATTCAGTTTCCTTAGCAATCTCAAATTTTCATTCTAGTAAGGAAGTAAGGCTTGAAAGTTGTGGGTTTATAATGGAAAAGTTTTGCCTTAAAATAACAAGGGAACATTCATGTATCGTATCCCACTTATCATATTTGTCTTTTAGTTTAAAACCATTACCTCCTGTCCTATTGCAGCAGATCCTAGTACAAAGTCTGTCCCCATATTTCTTAGAATCCCCTTTAAGTACTGAAAGGCCACAAAAAGGTCTCCCCGGAGCCTTCTCTTCTCCAGACTGAACAACTCCAACTCTCTCAAACCTTTCCTCATAGGAGAGGTATTCCGGTTCTCTGACCGTTTTTGTAGCCCTCCTCTGGACCCACTCCAAAAGGTCCATGTCTTTCTTGTGCTGTGGACCCCAGAGCTGGATGCAGTACTCCAGGTGGGGTCTCACAAGAGCAGAGTGGAGGGAGGACAATCACCTCCCTTGACCTGATGGCCACATTTCTTTTGATGCAGCCCAGGATTTGGTTGGCTTTCTGGGCTGCAAGTGCACATTGTTAGGCAATGTTGAGCTTCTCATCCACCAGCACCCCCAAGTCCTTCTCTGCAGGGCTGCTCTCAATCCATTCTCCACCCAACATATACTGATACTGGAGGTTGCCCTGATCCAAGTGAAGGACCTTGCACTTGGCCTTGTTGAATTTCATGAAGTTCACACAGGCCCACCTCTCAAGCCTGTCAAGGTCCCTCTGGACGACATCCCTTCCCTCCAGCGTGTCGACCGCACCACTCAGCTTTATGTCATCAGAAACTTGCTGAGGGTGCACTCAATCCCAGTATCCATGTCATCAACAAAGACGTTAAACAGTGCTGGTCCCAGTACCGACCCCTGAGGAATGCCACTCATCACTTGACTCCACTTGGACACTGAGCCATTGACCACAACTCTTTGAGTGCAACCATCCAGCCAATTCCTTAGCCACCGAGTAGTCCACCCATCAAATCCATGTCTTTCCAGTTTAGAGACAAGGATGTCATGCAGGACAGTGTCAAAAGCTTTGCACAAGTCCACATAGATGATGTCAGTTGCTCTTCCCTGATCTCTCAGTGCTGTAACCCCATTACAGAAGGCCACCAAATTTGTCAGGCACGATTTGCCCTTAGTGAAGCCATGTTTGCTGTCACCAATGACCTCCTTAATTTCCATGTGCCTTAGCACAGTTCTCAAGACAATCTGCTCCATGATGTTGCCAGGCACAGAGGTGAGACTGACTGGCTGGTAGTTTCCCAGGTCTTCCTTATTTCCCTTTTTTTAAATGAGGGTTACATTTCCTCTTTTCCAGTCTGTGAGAACTTCATGGGACTGCCACAACTTCTCAAATATGATGGACAGTGGCTTAGCCACTTCACCTGCCAGTTCCCTCAGTACCTCATGCCTCTCATCAGGTCCCATGGACTTGTGGACCTTCAGGTTCCTTAGACGGTCTTGAACCTGATCTTCTTCTACAGTGGGTGGTTCTTCATTCTCCCAGTCCCTGCCTTTGCCTTCTGCGACTTGGACAGTGTGGCTGAAGCACTTCCTGGCGAAGACCGAGGCAAAAAAGTCCTTGAGTACCTTAGCGTTCTGCATGTCCCAGGTAACCAGGCCTTCCGTTTCCTTCCAGAGAAGGCCCACGTTTTCCCTAGTCTTCCTTTTATCACCAACATGCCTATAGAAGCTTTTTCTTGCTGCCCTTGATGCCCCTGGCCAAATTTAATTCTATCAGGGCTTTAGCTTTCCTAACCTCATCCCTGGATGCTCGGACAGTTTCTCTGTATTCCTCCTAGGCTACCTGTCCTTGCTTCCACCCCCTGTAGGCTTCCTTTTTGTGTTTAATTTTGTCCAGGAGCTCCTTGTTCATCCATGCAGGCCTCCTGGCTCTTTTGCCCAACTTAATCTTTGTTGGGAGGCACTGCTCCTGAGCTTGGAGGAGGTGATCCTTGAATATTAACCAGCTTTCTTGGGCGCTTCTTCCCTCCAGGGCTCTATTTCACGGTACTCTACCAAGCAGATTCCTGAAGAGGCAAAAATCTGGTCTCCTGAAGTCCAGGGTAGTGATCTTGCTGTGCACCATCCTTGCTGCCCTAAGGATCTTGAACTCCATCATTTCATGGTCACTGCAGCCAAGGCTGCCCTTGAGCTTCACATTCCCCACCAGCCCCTCCTTGCTGGTGAGAACAAGGTCCGATATAGCAGGTCTCCTCATTGATTCCTCTAGCACTGGGAGAAGGAAGTTATCACCAATGCATTCCAAGAACCTCCTGGATTGCTTATGCCCTGCTGTGTTGTCCCTCCAACAGATATTGTGGTGGTTGAAGTCCCCCATGAGGACCAGGGCTTGTGAAGGTGAGGCAGCTCCTATCTGCCTATAGACGGCCCCATCCGCTCAGTCTTCCTGGTCACGTGGCCTGTAGCAGACCCCCAGTATAATGTCACCTGTCCCTGCTCTCCCTTTAATCCTGACCCATAAGCTCTCAGACAGCTCCTCATCCATCCCCAGATGGAGCTCCATGCACTCCAGCTGGTTCTTGATATAGAGGGTGACACTCCCTCCTTGTCTCCCCTTCCTCTCCTTCCTAAAGAGCATATATCCTTCCATCTCAACACTCCAGTCATAAGAGTCATCCCACCACATCACCGTGATGCCAACAAGATCAGAGCCCTGCAGGCATGTGCACGTCTCTAACTCCTCTTGTTTATTTCCCATGCTACATGCATTTGCATAGAGGCATTTAAGTTGGGCCCCTCGATGAAGCTGACTTACTGGCTGGAATGGCTGGAATTTCTTTGTGCTGCTCTTCAGGTGCTCTCCTGCTGCCCTGCAATTCCTCTCTGGGCTCTGGGCATCTCTTGCTAGCACTGGCACCAAACTCATAGGAGTGGGAGGGACTGAGGTTCCTCTCCCCTGGCAACTTTAGTTTAAAGCCCTCTTCACCGGCTTGGCAGGCCTATGACCAAAGATGCTCTTCCCCTTCTCTGTCAGAAGAACCCCGTCAGCCCCAAGTAGACCAGGTTTCTCAAAGCAAGTCCCATGGTCTAAGTAGCCAAACCCCTGGCTGTGGCACCAGTCTTGTAACCAATTGTCGATTTGCCAGATTTGGCTGGTCCTTTCAAACCCTTTCCCTTTGACTGGGAGGATTGATGAAAAAACTACCTGTGCTCCAGAGTCTCTTACTGCTGCTCCCAGGGTTCTGTACTCCTTGATGCCCCTCAGACTGCTCCTGGCTGTATCACTGGTGCCTTCATGAAACAACAACAGCAAATAATAGTCAGTGGGCTGTAGTAGGCTTGGTAGTCTCGGTAACATGCCTGATATGAGCCTCCAGAAAGCAGCACACCTCTCTAGACAGCGCATCAGGTGTGCAAATAGGTGCCTCCATACCTCTCAGAAGAGAGTTGCCTACCACTACTGCCTGTTGCTTTTTCTTAGTTGTGCTGGCTATATGACAGGCAGATTGGGTTGCCTTACTCAGCTCCAGCATCCTTCCTGATGTGATGGTTCTCTCTTCAGTTTGCAGAGCAATGAAGTGGTTCTGCAAGGGCACTTCAGGCTTCAGGGGAAGTCTCTTCCTCCTGCAGGTCCTTGTCATTACAATCTTCCATTCTTCCATGTTATTGCCCCCCCTCCCTTCCGTGTGCACCGGTGGGAATTTTTGGCTGTTTGGCTGTGGGTACACTGCAGACTGTGCTTGGAACCAGCTAAGTCCTTCTCAGCATCTCTGATTTTGTGCAGCCTTCTCACTGCATCCTGCAGTTTAGCCACCTCCTGGCAGGAGGTCCTCCACCTTGGCACAACTTTTGCAGGCAGGTCTGCTGCCTGTCCTTGCCCAGGAAAAAAGTCTAGGCACTTCATGCAGCCTGAGGTCTGCACTGCAGCCTCTCCCTTCAGCAGCTCTGTCTGGGTGGAGGCACCAGCTACCACTGTGTTGCAGATCATCTTAAGATCTTACTGAATCTTTCTATATTTGTGTTTATGTAACAGTTAGTTATAAGAACATTTTGTCTACCTGGACTTCAGTAAGGCCATTGACACAATCTCCCATAAGATTTGCATGGAGAAGCTGTGATGTACAGGCTGGATGAGCTGACAGTGAGGTAAACTGAAAACTGGCTGGCTGAGTGGCTGAGCCCAGGGGGTAGTGATCAGTGGCACAAAGTGTAGTTGGAGGCCAGTCACCAGCAGTGTACCCCAGGGGTCAACCTTGGGTCCAGCCTTGTTCAACATCTTCGTTATCATCTTGATGATGGGGAAGAGTGTACCCTTGTTGCAAACTGTGTTAAAGTTTTACTGAATCTTTCTATATTTTGTGTTTGTGAAACAGTTAGCTATAGGAACATCTTGATTTTAAGGAGTTAACCTCCATGTTAGAATTATGTTAGCACTTATTAACCAATGACGTATGAATTGCTGTGCTGCTTGTTATCCAAGACTGTGTTACCTGAAATCCCTATTCTATAGACCATAATAACAATATAGACCATAACCAGAGCACCTAGGTTCTATTGTGTTTAGGATGAGTTATTGGACAGCTTGGCAAGGCCGATATCCAGCCATCCAACTTGGCAACAAAACTTATTTTTAAGGTGTCCTGAAGTCAACTACCTTCATTATAATACTAAAAATCACACCCACAGGTCAAGACGACCCTTGCCCAGGTGAAGACCCTTCCTCTGCACAAGCATAGTAACAGAAAAGGATGTCACAGCAGATATTACAATTATATGCAAATTACTAACCAATCATTGTAACTGAGAGTGTATGACCTTGTAATTTTGTGTATAAATGTAACGGTGAAAACTGCATAGGTGTGCTTGATTTGTGGAGATGCCACCGAGTACCCAGCGCTGCAATAAAGGAGTGCCTGCTTCTTAATACTACATTGGTGTTAAGAAGTTTGATTCCCAATTTCGGTGACAGTGGGGCCATTGCAGAACTTGCTGGAACCAGCTGTGTCTGGCAGAGGGTAGCCCTTGGTCACTTCTCACAGATGCCACTCCTGCTGCATCCTCCACTACCAAAACCTTGCCACATACACCTGAAACAGTCTGAAACTGTAGATCCAAACTTTAGAAGGACTCCAAGTTTCATCTTCTGAAGGTTAAAAGGCCCTGGAAGTTACTGTCTAGGTGTTAATTCAGTATCAGGAAAAACAATAGGAAGCAATTTAAAAATAATTAACATTATAAACCAGATAACTGAACAAGATATGTTGTAGGAAATCACCTTCTAAAAAGGAAGATCTATCCCTCTCATCCAATAGTTTTACTTGAGAATTGAAATAATGTAGTCACCATAGGCAATTTACTCGGGCTTTGAGAAAGCCTTTGACAAAATAACTTACAAGAGACTTGAAATTCAAGTGATAGAGGCATAATGGTTAAAATGCTGCCAGGAATTCAGAATCAGTTAACCGACTGAAGAAAAAAAGACTAGTAGTCAGTTTTCAACATGATGGACTTCTGTCATGTTGAAAAGAAGAGTGGGATTCTTCATGTTCCTGTACTAGGAACACTGTTCTCTTTATTAGTGTTCTGGGAATCAGGGTGGGAAAAATTTGCATACAGCACAATCACTTAAATTAGTCATCATAGAGAATGTTGAGATGGTCCAATGAGACCTTACAAAAGTAAACAACTAGGCAGCAGGGCTACATGAAGTGGTCAAATGCAAGATAATGCAGATAGGAAGGAGTAATTAGAAGTAATCAGACTAAATAAATTATAACATTTGGGCATCACAGCAAACACCACAAAGAAAACTCCACACAATAGAGCTATTGAGAAAGTCAGCAATATTTTAATGTCTCTAAGGACTTTTCCTAGAAAGCATGGATAAATCTGTAGAAATTGAAGAACCACCAATTCATATCTACACACAAAACTAGGTCATGGCCAAGTTTCATAGTTCAAGGATGGGAGAAGGCTGTCTCACCCACCCAGTCTTCACTCATTAGAGGAAGCTATTCTCAGAATTTAAACAAATATAATTTGTAACTTAACACTTAAAATCTTAGGAGCCATGCAGAGTTCCAACAAATGTAGTTAATGTCAAGTTGAATACAAAGTGCTGTTTCCTTCCTGCTGCCCTCTTCACCTGCTGCCCATCTGGTGTGGGTTCCCCCTTTACTGCTCCATCTACTTGCCAGAAGTCTGGGATTGCTCTACAGCTGCTGCATCCACCTGCTTACCAGTGTCCTTAAAGGCATCCCCAGACCCACAGTGCTCCCACTGCACCCCAGCCTGCTTTGAATTGAGCTGACAGTGCAGAATGAACCATGTGGAGAGGAATTATGGGCTGGAGGTAGGCAGAATACTCAGGTAGTGGAGGGACACTGCCCTCCCTATAGGACAAGCAAGGTAACTAATGCAATGTGACATCCAAGGCAGCTTAGCTTCTCTTCTGGGCGGTGCAGCTCATTTCCCAGTGCTAAAGGCTAGTTCAGTCCTACTGTTCAATTTGAAGTTTCTTGTTCCCAAGCCTTCCACCTTACTGAAAGGGAAAGAAAAGGCTTATTCATAGGCAGAAGTGCTTGTGAGGATTTTAGATATCTAGGCATTAGAATTGTATTTGTTTTCCAGCAAAGAAGTCAGAAAACCCAAAGTACCTTTAAAAAGAATGTTAGCACATAGGAGCATTAGTTTATAATGGTCTGCTTCCACTGTGGATCAAAAACATACACTAAACTATGCAGTTCATTTCTCTATCATCAAGACAAGGTGTCATGGTTTAACCCCAGCTGGCAACCAATCACCACACAGCTGCTTGCTCACTCCTCCTGCAGTGGGATAGGGGAGAGAATCAGAAGAGTAAAGTGAGAAAACTTGTGGTTGAGATAATGACAGTTTAATAGGTAAAGCAAAAGCTGCACACTCAAGCAAATTGAACTAAGGTATTCATTTGCTACTTCCCATTGGCAGGCAGGTATTCAGCCATCTCCAGAAAAGCAGTGCTCCATCACATGTAGCGGTTACTTGGAAAGACAAACGCCATCACTCTGAACGTGTGTCCCCTCGCCCTTTCTTCTTCCCTCAGGTTATATACTGAGCATGACGTCACATGGTATGGAATATACCTTTGGCCAGTTTGGGTCAACTGTCCCAGCTGTGTCCCCTCTCAATTCTTGTGCCCCTCCAGCTTCTCACTGGCAAGGCCTAAAAAGCTGAAAAGTACTCGACTTAATATAAACACTACTTAGCAACAACTAAAAATATCAGTGTGTACCAACATTATTCTCACAGTAAATACAAAACACAGCTTTATATGAGTGACTAAGAAGTAATTACCAGTACCCAGCCAAAACCAGGACAGTACCCACCCCTTATTCCATACCATTTACCTCAAGCACACACTTCCAATACACTATCACCTTTCCTGTTTTTTGATATAACACAGACATTATTCCCTTAGTCTATGGACCATCCCTCTAAAAGTCTTTTCAGTTGTCGTTAGTCCATGACGTTGGGCTCCATCTGTCATAAAGTCTTTCTAGGCAGGGGAGATGGCACAAGGTATTGGTTTGTTGCATGTTGAGCCAGTTCTGACTATAACTGCTGCACTTGTCAGCTTTCATCAAAGTACATCTTCATTAATGTGGCAATTGGAAGGAAGTTCAGATCTCCAAATCCAGAATGGCAGAGATGGGTGTCGCAAGCATATAAAATGACAATATACAGTGTTATATACCAATTAACATCACACAATTTGAATTATGACTCTTTTCACCCA